>NW_011494739.1:3161949-3184162 GCF_000754665.1 Bison bison bison
GTGGGAGCTGGGATGGAGCCCCTGAAGGCTGGGGCAGTGGTGCAGTGGGGTGCCAACACTCGGGGTTATGCCAACACTTTCAGCCCCTGGCTTTGAATTCCCAGGACATGCAGAGACCTAGGCCTGGAGGAAGCATGGGTGCTAGGAGAGGACCTTGGCCTCAGAAGGGTCGTTCATTTGCAGAGTCTAGCTCCTCGTGAAGCTGTGTGCACCGTGAGCCTCTGGGTCCAGAAATGAGTCATAGTACATTTCCACCTCTAAGGGGTTTGTTAATTGGAGAGAGGTGGACACCACACTGGATTATGTTTAAAAAATTTCCAGATTATGAAAAGAAGTTAGTGAAGTACAAAGTTTCCAACAGAACAGAAGAGAAAGTTTTGCTGCAAAGTAAGTTTTATTGTCCTCCCTGACCCTCATCCCTCTCCCTGGGGGCTTTTGTTACCAGGACTTCCCTGGTGGCTCAGATGGTAAAAGCGTCTCCCTATAATGCAGGGGACTGGGGTTCGATCCCTGGGTCAGGAAGATCCCCTGGAGAAGGAAATGGCAACCCACTCCAGTACTCTTGCCTGGAAAATCCCATGGATGGAGGAGCCTGGTAGGCTTCAGTCCACAGGGTCGCAAAAAGTCGGACACGACTGAGTGACTTCACTTTCTTTCTTTCTTTCTAATGCTTTCCTTCCAGAAAGTCTGTGTCCTTGTATGTGGTATGGACCCCTTGCACCCTTTATACTTTGTACTTTACACACTCTTGTGCACTTTGTCTTCTTTCCATAAAGTAATAGCATGTATAGTCCTATGGCATCATTTTCATGGCTGCATACTATTCCACTGTGTACATGTAACATAATGTACTGAATATTTAACACTGGTGTGGTTTTATTTCCTTTGCTAGCATAAATTATGCTGCAGAGAAAGTACTTGAAGACTCATCTTTCTTAACATGTGGAAGAACATATGTGCATTTTATCATATGTACGTATATAGTATAGAAGTAGAATTCCTAAAATAAGGGGTATGATTTTTGCAATCTACTATAGTTATTGCCAGATTACCCTCCTAAAAGATTGTATCAATGCTTATTACCACAAATACGATGATTCTTTTCCCATATTTATAAAAGCTATATTATAAAACTTTTTGATATTTATAAATCTGATAGCTAAAAATGATATTTCCTTGTTTATATTGACATTCCTTTAACTATGTGGTTGAGCATCTTTTCACATATTAGTTTTTATTTAATTAAAAAAAAAAAGTATTTATTTATTTGGCTGTGTCAGACCAGGGCTTCCCTGGTGGCTCAGACAGTAAAGCGTGTGCTTGCAATGCAGGAGACCTGGGTTCGATCCCTGGGTCGGGAAGATCCCCTGGAGAAGGAAATGGCAACCCACTCCAGTTCTCTTGTCTGGAAAATTCCATGGATGAAGGAGCCTGGTAGGCTACAGTCCAGGGGATGGCAAAGAGTCAGACAGACTGAGCAACTTCACTGGTCCACTGGTCAGACCTTAGCTGCATCGTGCAGGATCTTACGTTATGGTGTTGGGGCTCTGGAGTACGTGGGCTCAGTAGTTGCAGTGGGCCAGCTTAGTTGCCCCGAGGCATGTGGGATCTTAGTCCCACCAGCGATTGAACCCACGTCCACTGCGTTGCAAGGCGGATTCTTAATCACCAGGGAAGTCCCCGTTTGTTTTTGTTTTTATGTGAACTGCTTGTTCATACGCTTTGCTCTTTCTTTTTTCTATTGCCTTGTCTTCTTAACATTGATTTATAAGAGCTTTTATGTATTAATGAGATGAATGCTTTGTCTGTCATATGACTTTGTTTATACAGGGCTGGGTCAGGAGTCTGAGTGTAGTGATAGATATAAGTCCAGAATAATATTGGAGCAAAGACCAGGGTCCCATGATGCCTGGTGAGTTTGTATAAGTTCTGAGAGACTTTTGGGAGGAAGTGAGATGGAGATGAGTCTTAAAGGATGAGATAAAGCATGAGGATGTATCAGAAGATTACATATGTAGGGTGTCATGGCTGGAAATTGTGTGTACATTGGGGGAATTATAAATAATTGTCTTCTGAAGGTAGAGGGCTGGGAGAGGGTTGGTGTGTCAGTGAGAGATGCTATTGGAGAAGGCCAGTAACAGAGTTGGTTCACTTTCCTATAAGCAGTTAGAACAAGAGGTTCTAAGCAAAATGATCAGATTTGTGTTTTTTAACTCTGCATGGATAGTAGGAGAACAAGCTTAGAGAAGGAAAATCAGTAAGGAGCTTATTGTAGCAATCTGGAAAAAGGGAGAGTGCCCAGGCCAGGGCAGGTGGACTCTTAACTAGTGGACCACCAGGGAAGCCCCTTGAATCTCACACTTAAATGTGAATCAGTACCCAAGATCACCTGACGTTAGAAAGTTCCCAGATGAAAGATGGTGATGAACTCCAAGAGGAAAAGGAATTCTGATGATGTAAGGAGAAAGCAGAAAACTTCAGAGAAGCAGAGACAAGAGAGCTGCATCCCCTTCCCTCCCCGATCCCAGCACTGGGTGACCCTTGCTGACTTCCCAGTTTGCAGTTCTTAAGGAGCCCCTCCTTTTCCACCCCCAGTTTCTGTGATATGGTCCTCTATCTACCAAGAGCCCCCTGGGCGTTTAAGATGCTGTGAGTGTTGTTCCTTCATTTCTGACCTAAAGATTCTTCTGTCCTGAGGAAAAATATCTCCTATCCAGGATTCGGGCTTCCCAGGTGGCACAGTGTTAAGGAATCCACCTGCTAATGCAGGAGATGCGTGTTCGATCCCTAGGTTGAAAAGGTCCCCTGAAGGAGGAAATGCTTGGGAAATTCCATGGACAGAGGAGCCTGGTGGGCTACAGTCCTTGGGCTCGTAGAGTTGGACACGACTCAAAACACACACACAACACAAGACACAACCCAGGATGTGTCTGCTCTGGCCCCACTGTGCTGACTCCAGGCAGCTAGAGGAAGAGGCCCCCCTACCCCACCCTGGGTTAGCAGTCAGCCCAGGGTCTCTGCCAAGTGACCCTGGCAGCTGCAGCCTCCCTGTGCCCCTGGGGAGCCAGGGCCATGTCCAGAAGGCTCCATCTGAGGCTGGCCCGGCTCCTGGCTGCCCCTCGGCTGGCAGAGGATGGAGCGAGGTGGCTCAGTTTCTCAAGTGGAAGTCGTGAGCTCACACGTGGTTTGTGCCCCTCACCAGTGTCCTCTCTCTTTTGCTGAACCAGGCAAATCTCATACTCCTTTGCATCTTCTCTCCTCCCATGTTCAGAAGTTCTGGGAGAGTCAAGGTCTTGATGAACCTAACCCTCTTCAAATGGTGTTCGTGTGCGCGTGCTAAGTCGCTTCAGTCGTGTCCAACTCTTTGCGACCCATGGACTGCAGCCCTCCAGGCTTCTCAGTCCATGGGATTTTCTAGGCAAGAATAACAGAGTGGGCTGCCATTTCCTCCTCCAGGGGATCTTCCTGACCTGGGATCAAACCTGCGTTTCTCTCTTTTTTTTTCCCTAACCTTCGTCTCCTACGTCTCTTGCATTGGCAGGCGGGTTCTTTACCACTAGTGCCACCTGGGAAGCCCCTCTAATAGATTATTGTATATTTATTTGAAAACTCCTAGAATGAAAGCACTCCTGTATCCACAGCACCTGGCCCCAGGCCTGGGCTCTTGGAGGCACTGAAAGATATTTGTGTGGTTGAAAGGATGGGTGAATGTGTTGCTTTGTTGTCTGAATGAGCCCTAAAACTTCTTTTCTGGGGGAAAGACCCTGGGGACATAAGCCAGGAGACAGTGGTCTTTCCCCCCACTAACTGGTTTGACTACAGGCTGCTGCTCAGTTAAAGTCTCTGGCATGAATTAATTACTTTTTGACTGTGCTGGGTCTTCAATGCTGTACATGAGTGTTCTCTAGTTGTGGCACGCGGACGTCTCATTGCGGTGGCTTCTCTTATTTTGGAGCACAGGTTGTAGAATTTGGGCTCGGTAGTTGTGGCACACGGGCTTAGTTGCTCCGAGGCATGTGGGATCTTCCCTGACCAGGGATTGAACCCATGTCCCCTGCACTGGCAGTTGGATTCTTAACCACTGGAACACCAGGGAAGTCCTGGACCTTAATTTTTTATCTTGCAAATAGAGATAATAACAGGCATGCAGTCTCCTTGAAGTGTTGGGGAGTGAACAGAGACCAGGAGATGGGGAAGTGGAAGTTCTAAAAGGGAAGACAGGTGTCATTCTGCACTGGGGTGGGCGTGGCAGCAGGTAGCTGCAAGCAAAGGGTCCCAGGTGAGCTGGAGCCCTAGTCTGGCTTTGGGTGCAGCCCCACACCCACAGGTATGCACAGACATGGAGATGCACAGGTATGTATTTCTTTTTGCAGGCTTTTGCATGGACACACACTCCCCATATGAACACGGGCAGATGTGTGTGAATGCACACATGCACCCCCACATCACGCATTCCTCGGTGTTCACACCTACTCATGTTCACATCAGCAGGAAGAGATTAGGAGTGGAGTCTGCTGTGGGCCCTGCTCTGCTCCAGCTGATGGCCCTGTGGTGAGGCTGAGGAGCGGGGTTGCCAAGAAGCCGCTCACGTGGGGGACATGTGCGTGAGGTCAGGCAGGCAAGGCTGTCTCTCTGACTCTGTCCCAGGTGCCAGGCTGGGCAAGGCCACGTGCTGGGCTGAGGCATCCAAGCCAGCGTTCGTGGGTGCCTCTGGGCTCAGGGCTGGTCTGTAAAGGGAACAGCTGCCGGCAAACCCAGCTTTTCATTTAGTGAGTTGTCCCAGGTAACTCCAAAATGCACCCGAATTAATGGTGTTGAGGGCTGATCAGTGGTATTGAGTCTGATTTCTCTCCTCATCCTTTGTTTTCTCATTTCTCCACAGTCAGCGTGCATTAGCTTGAACAGTAACCAGGGTCATAAATGCGGCTGGTTGAAGATATCCCTGATGGACATTTGAGTTGCTTCCAGTTAGGGGCTATTTTGAATAAAACTGCCATATATATTTTTGTCTATACTGCTTGGTGGACACAAACGCTCATTCCTGGAATTGTGGGATTACTGGGCTAGGGATGTATGTTTTACTTAAGTGGATAGACAGACTGCCAGAGTGGGTACCTCATTTGACTTTCCCACCAGCAGGGTATGAGTGTTCATTCTCGTGTGTGCTAAATGTCTTTTTGATTTCAGCTGTTCTGGTATGTATGGGTTGGTATCTCACTGTGGTTTTAATTAAGATTTTATTTAAAAAAAATTGTTTGTTGGATGAGACCTAAAACAGACTCCCACACAACTTGAGAAGTTTTGTTTTTTTAAAAAATGTGTTCCTGTGCATCGGTTTTCAGAGAGAAGGAAGTCAACATTTGCCTTGCACCTCCTGTCTGGCAGATACTGTGCTAGGGGCTTTACAGATTTCATCTCGTGTCATCCTTGTACGAGATGTGGACAATCCCGGGATAGAGTGGGGACAGGCACCGCTCCCATCCCCAAAGAGCTGAGCATGCCAATGAGATGGGTTCACACTCCCTGAGGAACTGATTCGGCAATTGCTTCAGTGACAGGCGCGGTGTGAATGTGACAGATGTTCCGGCAGAGAGAAAACTGCTTTCGATGGGAGCCACACAGGAATCAGCTAGGTCTCAAGCACATGTGTTTCCTGTTGGTCCTTGCATCAGGACTGCAGATTGTAGGCATGGGGAGCAGAGGCTGCCTGTGGTTTCCCCGCAGACCCGTGTCCTTGTGCATGGATGCTGCATCTGCCCCGTGCACTCTGGGTCTTCTGGATTTCTGAATTTCTTAGGCCAGGAACATTTTCTAACCAGTCTTTGGTGAAGGTTGTAGGTGAAGGTTATTTTTGTTGTGTGAAGGCATTTTGTTTATTTATTTTTGGCTGTGTTGGGTCTTCGTTGCTGCGTGTGGGCTTTCTCTAGTTGTAGCAAGTAGGGGCTACTCTCCAGTTGTGGTGAGCAGGCTTCTCATTGAAGGCTTCTCTTGTTTCGGAGTGTGGGCTCTAGGGCTCGCGGGCTTCAGTATTTGTGGATACCACCCTGTAGAGCTCTGGCACAGGCTTAGTTGCTCCATGGCATGTAGGATCTTGCCGATCAGGGATCAAACCTGTGTCTCCTGCATTGGCAGGCAGTCTTTATCACTGTGCCAGCAGGGAAGTCTGAGAAAGCACTTTTGAGTCCACTACTGTTGTCTCTTCTTCAAGAGAACGTTTGAACACTAGAAAGCCGGTAGAAGTGAATCTCTGGGGTTGAATACATTTTATATATTGAAAAAGTCAACATCTTGTCCTTATTTTTCTCATTGTGCTATTGTCTAGTGGAAAATTCACCACAGTGGATTTTGCAAACCACTAGAGTGATATAAAAGTATAGAGGTTGGTGCTAAACCTTAGTTTAGAAACTAAGCCTGCTTCTTAGAGCTGTATGACCTTGGTGAGGTCACTCATCCTTTTGCAATTCAGATTCTGGGTAAAGGCTCAGAAGGTTATCTGTCTGCAGATACAGTGCCTAGCCCATGTGAGGGGGTCCACTAAATGTTAGTTGAATGACCTTCTGATGTATTTCAGCTCTGCAGTCTGTTAGCCACAAATGTAAAACCTTAAAACACTGTGAAAATAGAAAATGCTTTTCTTATGTTTGGTGCAAATTCATATGGCAACAAGGGACTTTCCTGGTGGTCTAATGGCTAAGATTCTGTGTTCCAATTGCAGGGGCCCAGGTTCAATCCCTAGTCAAGGAACTAGATCCCACATGCCACAGTTAAGAGTTTGCATTGCTGAAACTAAGACCCTAAAACCCAAATTAATCAATTAATATTAATTTATCAATTAATGTTTTAATAATATTTTAATCAGCCAAATTAATCAATTAATATTTTAAAAATCCATGTGGCAGCAAAACCTGACATAAGGCTATTTTATAGTCTTTCTTGATCCCACTTGGCATGAATATTCATATGTTTTTCTCTAGAGATATTGTATTTGATACTGAGATGTTTCCCCATTGCAAAACATATGCAATGTATTACATTTCTACAGTCTACAGCATCCTAAATTCTGATATGCATTTGCATTCCAAATGCCAGAAACTAAATTCAGATTTACTTAGGAAAATATTTAAAATAGTGTGTATCATCTCATGGACCTAAAAAAGCTGGGGATAGTTCTGGCTTCAGGTGTGGCTGAGTCCAGGGGGTCAAATTATGTCTGTCTCTGCTTCTGTCTTATCACTCTGCTCTGAGCATCTCTCCTTTGCTTTGTCAGGTCCATTCGCATTCTTGCCTCAGGCAAATGGAGGGTATAGGGCATCATATATGATGTCATATATGACAAACCTAGACAGTGTATTAAAAAGCAGAGACATCACTTTACCAACAAAGGTCTGTATAAGTCAAAGCTATGGTTTTTCCAGTAGTCATGTATGGATGAAAGAGTTGAACCATAAAGAAGGTTGAGCACTGAAGAATTAATGCTTTTGAACTATGGTGCTGGAGAAGATCTTGAGAGTCCCTAGGACAGCAAGGAGATCAAACCAGTCAATCCTAAAGGAAACCAACCCTGATATTCATTGGAAGGACTAATGCTGAAGCTAAAGCTACAATACTTTGGCCACCTGATGCGAAGAGCCAACTCATTGGAAAAGACCCTGATGCTGGGGAAGATTGAAGGCAGAAGGAGAAGGGGGCAGCAGAGGATGAGATGGTTGGATGGCATCACCGATTCAATAGACATGAATTTGAGCAAACTCTGGGAGATGGTGAAGGACAGGGAAGCCTGGCATGCTCCAGTCCATGGGGTCTCAAAGAGTCGGACGTGACTTAGTGACTAAACAACAACAAGGGCATCATAATTGGTTTAGTTTGAGTCACGCCTACAACTCTGCTTTGGATGGGGGGTGGGGTTGGTAGCTTCTCAGAGGTATGAGGAGCAGACCAGAGCAGCAGGTGCCCACCAAGTCAATTATGAACTAGTTCTGTGGCAGTCTGATCCTTCATGGGCTGTTCCAGCTCCAGGCAATGAGCAGTCAGGCAATGAGCACCTGGAGGAGGTGAGACTCTTGTTGTCAGCTCAACTTCTCCCTCCCTTTAAATGGTTATTTATTTGGCTGCATCGAGTCTTAGTTGTGGCACTTGGGATCTTTCGTTGTGGCATGCAGGCTTCTCTTGTGCGTGTGCCTCGTTGCCCCACTGCATGTGGGATCTTAGTTCCCCAACCAGGGGTTGAACCTGCGTCCCCTGCATTAGAAGGTGGAATCTTAACCACTAGACCCACCAGGGAAGTCCCTGAACTTCTTTTTGGCTGAGTCCGCTGTGCGATGATAAGTCTGAGCATCTCACTGCCGCCTTACCTCTCACTTCTCCAGTCAGAGCGCGGGGTCCTTCAAGCCACCGTGTTTCTGCACGTCTCCATGATGGGAAGAGCCACAGCACATGCTGTTGCCCCTGCTGGGATATTCTCACCACACATCTGCCTGGTTCCAGCCAGTTCATTTGTGATTCTCAATTAAAGGACACACTTTCAGAAGAGACCTCTCTGCTCTTTCAAGGTTCTCGTTTCAATTAATCCCTGCCCTTCTTCTTTTTTTCTTCCCCAGCATCAATTTCAGTTTGTAATTACATGTTGACTGGGACTTTCACAGCCAACTTCCTGCTCAGACTGGAGTGGTTTGATTGCTGGGCTGTGTCTGTCTCTCTCATTGCTGTACCTCCTCAGTGCTGGACACACAGCAGGTGATCAGTACTTTCGGAATGCATGAATGGGTGAATAAGTGAGTGGTAGGAATTGAACTTAAACCCTGCAACCCCAACTGAGGGGCTCACACTGCTCACCATAGCCCACATCTCAGTATCTCCAGGTTGAAATGAGACCTGAGTCTGTCTTATTCTGGCGTGTTCTAGAGCACACTGTGGTGGTTTTCCGTGTTCTTCCTTTTCTGTGTATATTTCACCTGTGACAGTCCCCAACTAGGGCCAGATTCCTAGCTTTCAGCAGCTTTGGAAGCTCTCGTCCAGCTCCAGCACCTCTCCTGTGCCTGCCTTTTCTTACCTGGGATGTGGTTCCACCTGGATGTCCCCACGTGGGCAGCTTCCTGGCAGATGAGCCCCCTCTGTGTCCCTGGGCTTTTCCAGACATTCAGGATGGCTGTCTCAGTCCAGGGCGCTGGCCAGCACTTTCCCATGAAGTGCCATCTGAGTCACGGCACCACAGATGTCACGCAAGCATATGCTCCTTGGTCTTTGTCTCGTCACAACAAAGATTTGGAGTGATGGACATTAAAGCCCCCTCGGCGTGTCACAGCTCTCGGGTCTTGGACAGACCGTGTTACAGCTCTCAGGTCTCGAACGGACCATATTATAGCTCTTAGACAAATCAGTGTTACAGCTCAGTGTTACAGCTCTATTTTATTTAGAAGATAGCAGGAAAATCCATCTTCGAGGTGTGAGAGCACGGTCAATCCAAAGACGCGAAAAGAGCACCCCAGCGTGCGGAGGGGAGAGAGAGAGAGAGAGAGATCCCTTTGGCTCTTCTTTTTATATGTTTTTTTCTTCCCCCTGGGGCTGCCCTATGCAAATTGGGCTTAGTCAGGAGTGCTGTTCTACCTGAAGTCCTCACTTTGGTCCTCAGACCTTCCTTTGACCTTCTTCTGTTCTATTTTCGCGGGCTTTTCTCTTCCTTTTCTTTTAGCCACTGCCATTTTGGACTCCTTTTCCCTATTCTAACTACCTAACATTCCCCCCTCAAGAGATGGGAGGCCCAATTCTTTGAGAATAGGGGCGTCGAGGTCTCTCTGGCTACTTCCTGGTGAACTGGGACGGCGAGGGGTATTGGGCCTCCCCCTCTTGCTAGTCTCAAGCCTCAGAGCCCTTATAGCAGTGTCCATCTAAGGGTGAGTGATATTTTCTGTGGTTGGCTGTAGTTTAATATCTTTGTTGAACTGGCACTGCATGTTGTAGCTTGTTGACCTGGTCAGAGACAAAACAGGTTAGACAATTGATAATACATGGAGCAATCATAAGTAGCATCAAGGCATAACAAGGACTAGTAGGGGCATTAGCCAATTCTAAATTCACATTGCCAGGATGGCTCAAGTCCCTCCTTGTTCAGGGATCAGAAGATCTATCTCCTGTCTGTTTTGGAGTACAATCTCTGTCAAGCTGTGTTGGCTCTTTAGAGCTATCCTGCCCCACAAGAGCATACAGTGAACTCACTTCTTTCTTTCCATGCCATGCCATCCTTTGGGGAAACTGATCTATGTGGTTCTGATAGGGTAGGGTTCTCTCCTAGAGCCTGCTTGTGGTCAGGAGACTGAGCACCAGGGAGGTTGGTGGAGGCCCGTGGCACAGGGAAAGCCAATCAGAGTCCTTTCCTGAGATTTCTCTAATTTCTGCTTGTGACGCTGAACGCAGTTCTAATTCCAGAGAATAGCCACTCTGAGAGAATAAAGCTGGCTCACCAAGAGAAGCAAAGACTGAAGGATAGAAGACCCTTAGAAAAGGAATGACCCCCTTTAATGGACACCTCTCCACATGCCAGGCACCCCACATACGTTTTCCCTGAAGCATCACCAGCATTATGAAGGGAGAAGTTAACATGGGATGATGAAGCTCTCGGAGGTGTTCAGACATTTGCCTATATTTCAACAAGGTGGAGCCAAGCTTCAGAGCAGGGTCTGCCAGAAAGCTCTGTGGCCCGTGCACTGGTCTGTGGGGTGCATGCCTGCCTTCCTCCCTCCCTCCCCACCCGCCCTGGCCATTTTGGGGGAGTCCCTTGCCTTGGAGCTGGTCTTGCCCCAGGAGACATGACGGCACCCTTTGTGTACCTCTGTGATCCCAGTGGGCAAGGACAGGGTGGGCAGAGGAGCCTGTGCCAGGGCCTGGGATGCTGTCTTGCTTCCCCTCCTCCGCCCTCCTGCAGGGCAGATGCTTCAGGGACACAGTGGAAGTGACTCTTAGAAATACCTGTGAAACAAAGGGTTTCCTTCATGACCAAGAAAGTCCCTTTCCCAACAACAAGCAGGACGCTTAACAAACAGCTGCAAAGCACACCGATCCAAGGAAGCAGTTGGGGAAAAAAAGCCTGCATCTCTCACTTGGGTAGCCATGTCCCTGGGAGGGAGGCTGGGGCAGATGGAAAGCACCACTCCCTCACCGCGCCATCCCCCCACCCCCCAACCTGGTGGCCAGAGGAACCGCTGGCATGTCTTAGAGTTGGAGCAACCCAGCTCTTGACCCCATCAGCCAGAACAAAGAGTTGAATGCAGTTCTGAATGGGGATCCCCGACCCCGAAGTAGGGCTGGGGGGCTCTCCTGAGGACAGGAAGGCCCCTCCTTGCGCCAGATTTTCAGCAACATCAGGATGTGGAGCGAGCCCAGCTTACCACATCCCCTTGGCGAACTGTGACAAGCAACGCACCAGCTTTCAACACCACCCTTGTTCTCCATCAATGGGCTCCATTGTAGGCATGAATTCTCTGGCTCTGGGAGTTGGTTCTGTGCCCTGGCCAGAGTCTCAAACCAGGGGACCTGGGCTCATCTACTCCCTTCCTCAGTGTTGGGAAGCATCCCCAAGGTCTTGCCCAAGAGTCCCACTGGGGGAGTTTCCTTTTGCTCCATCAGTGGAGGGGCAGAGCACTGGCAAACATGCTTGGCCATCCTCCGTCTGGGCACTTGAGCCTCTAAGTCTCTACTTTGCCCCCTCTCACTGCTTCTCACCTGATGTTCCCCATTTAAGCCCGGGACAGAGGTCGGCAGACTACCACCTGGGGGTCAAATGTAGTCCACTGCTTGTTTTTATAAATAAAGTTTTATTGGAATAGCGATGCCCATTCATTTACATAGTATTTGTGGCTGCTTTTGCCTACAATGGCAGAGTAAAATAGTGGCAACAGAGATTGCATGTTCCACAAAGCCCATCATTTGTACTACCTGGTACTTCAAAGAAAAACTTTGCCCACTCATATTCTAGATCCAAGGGCAGCAATAGAGAATTTAAGGTTTGGCATTTTCAGTCTCTAGCTTGACTGACTGATTCATTCACTGGACAAACACTACCTGAGCATCTTCTATGCCCCAAGCTCTGAGCTGGTTTCTAAAGATACAGAATGGATAAGCTAGACATGCTGCTTGCCCTCCAGGGAAACAGAGGAGATGATTACTGTGCAAGCCGTTCATGCACATTTAGACTGTGCTAAGGGTTACACAGCAAATGGCGGTGTGCTATGTCAAGAACACAGGTAGGGGTCAAGGACAGTTCTCCGGTGGGAATAATATATCAGCTGAGACATCAAGGAGGAGTGGGAAGTAGCCAGATCAACAGTTCAGGAAAGAGAGGACAGAGGATCTTCTAGACAGAGGGCCCAGTCTGGGCAAGGCAGGACAGACCATGGCCCCAGCCAGGAATGGGGTGAGGCCCTAGGAGGAGACTTGAGAGATGGGCCTCACTGGATGGGTGCTTGCCCCCTGGGCCACCCATTCACTGTGACTAGTCTGATGAGAGGCTGGGACAGTGTCCTTCCTTCTTTAAGACAATAAGTTTTCCCTTCTCCCTTGTGCAAAGCTCAAGCTAAATCAGATTAACAGTTTCTTCTAAAATGGTGTCTGATTTGATAGCCACTAGCCATGTGTGGGGTTCCCAGGTGGCTCAGTGGGTAGAGAAGCCTCCAGCAATGCAGGAGACATGGGTTCAATCCTTGGGTCAAGAAGATCCCCTGTAGGAGGGCATGGCAACCCACTCCAGTATTCTTGCCTAGAGAATCCCATGGACAGAGAAGCCTGGCACGCTGCAGTCCATAGGGTCGTAAAGAGTTGGGCATGACTCAAGTGACTGAGCATGCACACATGCACAGATGTGGTAATGTAAATCTAAATTTAAATGAATCAAGATATGATTTAAAATGTTGAGATCCTCAGTCACATGAGCCATGTGGCAAGTGCTTGAGAACCTCATGTGCAGACTTAGAGTATTTCCACCATCAAAGAAAGTCTCTCTGGGTGACTTTGGCTTATTGAGGACCCTGGCCTGATCCTCCATCAGGACATCACCACTGGGGACTTCCCTGGTAGTCCAGTGGTTAAGACTTCCAATGCAAGGGGGCACTGGTTGGATCCCTGGCCAGGGAACTAAGATCCCACCTGCTGTGTGCTGCAGCAAAAAAAAAAAAAGTCACCACAGAAGTACTTGTCTATCAACCAGAAAAATAAAAAGTCTGCGATTTGGGATTTAGGGTCTTCCATTCACAAACTGTGTGATCCTGTGGCAGGTTATTAATTTCTCTAAACTTCAATTTCTTCACCTGCAAGACAGGCCCAGAACAGTGTTGGTCTTTCCTCTAAATGCAACTGTAATAATTTCAACCTTGGCAATAGAGTGAAAAAAATGAACAACCTTCATGGTGCCCTGAGAATCCCTGAGGGAGGAAATTGTCTTTGTTTGTGAAAACTGCTGAGTTGCTATGAGATGAGACCTGAGGGGTGGGTGACAATATCCAGTGGCTTTCACTGGAGGTTAGTTTTTATTCATTCATTCATATGAATATGTGGCCAAGTGTCCAACTCCTTGTGACTCTATGGACTGCAGCACACCAGGCTTCCCTGTCCTTTACTATCTCCTGGAGTTTGCTCAAACTCATGTCCATTGAGTCGGTGATGACATCCAACCATCTCATCCTCTGTTGTCCCCTTCTCCTCCTGCCATCAATCTTCCCCAGCATCAGGGTCTTTTCCAATGAGTCAGCTCTTCAGCTCTTTGCATTAGGTGGCCAAAGTATTGGAGCTTTAGCTTCAGCATTAATCCTTCCAATGATATTCAGGGTTGATTTCCTTTAGGATTGACTGGTTTGATCTCCTTGTAGTGCAAGAGACTCTCAGGAATCTTCTCCAGCACCACAATTTGAAAGCATCAATTCTTTGGCACTCAGCCTTCTTTATGGTGCAGTTCTCATTATATATGTCCCCAAAATGCAATGCAAACTAATTTAAGGGAGAAAATAAGTTTATGTAACTTTAGTAATCTAGGGGGTGAATCAAATCTGGCTCTAAGGGAAAGCTGGATCTGGGGCTCTAGGAATAGGAAAAGGGCTGAGTCTTCCCTCTCTTTCTTTGGTCCCTCATTCCAGTCTAATAAGACAGTTGCCAACAGCTCCAGGGCAACATGAGCTTCCTGATTCCACAGCGAGGGGAACAAGGAGTTTCCCAGAAGCCCCGGTAACTGTGTCTTTGTGAGTCACTGGCTCTGATAGGGTCACGTGCTTCTCCTTGAACCTATGAAATGGGATGATCTGATTGGTTTGCTAGAGAAATTAAGGAACAAAGTCAACTAAGGGAACCCAGGAACAAATATAGAGTTGGGCAGATGCTGGGTGTGCAACAAGAGATGTTCAACACCCTGTGCTGCTCTGAGGTGGCAGAGGGTGGGCTGGGCCCTGCGCCCTCACTGACCTTATATTCTAGCAGGAGTATCGACCCTTAACTCCATGGCCCTTCGCCTCCCTTCCCTTTTGGCCCAAGTCCAGCCCAGAGAGAGGAGTGAAATTAACTGTCCTTTGTTATTGGGACATTTCCTGAGAGCAACAAAGGGCCTTTCACAGGAGAACACAGAGCAAGTAGGTGCAGGACGACCTGGAAGTCACAGAATTTGGTTGTTGAGGTGCCAGATGGAAGACACCCAACAGGTCATGTTCAGAATCTGGAGCTGAAACACACATACTCTTAAAGAGAAACATCCATATATGGCCAGTGTAGCAGGTACAACTTTTGGAGTGAAGGGCGCTGGGCTGGATACTCAGAAACTGAAAACCCACGTAAGGTTCTACAAAAGTCCGTGCTCCGTGGCAGCCATGTTCTCTTCCAGGCTTCACCCTCACTCTGGCTGGATGTGTCCCTCTGGGAACTGCAGGGAACTGAGGCCCCAGGAACTGGTTCTCAGGCCCACCCCTCTCCAGGCCACCAGACCACTTTCAGTGGAGAGTTCTAGGTGGAGGGAGTAGCAAGTGACAAGACTGTGGAGAAAAGAACATGGAGAAACCAAGGGACAAAAAACAGAAGGCTGGAGCAGAGAGACAGACAGGGAGGGCGATGAGGGTGGACGTGGAGTTTGGAAGCTGAGGAAATGAGCTTCATCACTATCCTGAGAGCCTGTGATGCCCTTGACGGGAGTGAAGTAAGGACGGAGTGGGAGGGATGGGCTGTGTGAGTTTCCTGGGGCTGCTGCAATTAAAAAACAAAACCAACCAACCAGACAAAAAGTGTGGCTGAAATGAGAGAAATGTATTTTGTTGGAATTCAGAGAGTTAGAAGTCTGAACTTACGGTGTCAGTTCCCTCCAGTGACTCTGGAGAGGGGTCCTTCCTGGCTCTTCCAGCTTCTGGGGGCTCCTGTCAGTTCTTGGTTTTCCTTGTTTGCAGCTGTGTCACCCCAAACTCTGCTTGTGTGTGTGCAGCCCTCTTTTGTGTGTGTGTCTCTGTGTGTGCTCTCCTCTTAGGAGCACTGGTCGTTGGTCTTAGGGTCCACTGTAATCCAGTATGATCTCATCTTAACTAATCACACCTGCAGAGAGCATATTTCCTATAAGGTCCCATGTGAGGTTTTAGGTGGACATGAGTTTGGGGGGACACTTCAGTTCGTAGTGGTGGTCTGATATGATTCTCACTTGGCACAAAGGACTCCAGCAGCACGAGGAATGGGTTGAAAGTTGCTAGCATTGGCGGGCAGGAGAGAGGCGGAGAGAATCTGGATCAGGACGTTAATGGTGGCGATGGCTGGAGCCCAAAGATGCTTTGGAAGCAGAATCAACAGGACTTGGTGATAGACCAGGTGTGGGCAGATTGAAAGGGAGATTGTAAGAATGTGCCGTGGGTTTCCAGGTGACCAGTCTGCTCCATCATCAGTGAACCCAACTTGGTGAGGCTTAGGGTAGGATACGAAATAGACTTGCAGAAGGAAGAAAAGGAAAAAAAAAAAAAAAATTAAAAGAAAGAGAAGGTGGCTTGAGCTTGTTTCCACCCCAGGAGCTTTGCACACAAGCTGCAGGAGTTCTCTGGGGACACCTCACCACCTCCTGGCTCAGCGCGTGGGCTCCACATGGAAATGCTGATGGCCCAGCGATAGAATAAATAACCCTCCCAGTGAGCTCATCCTAAATTAGGTCTCTTCTCCTTGCTCACTCCAGCCCCTAGACTGAGGAAACTGCTGACAATGTGATGGAATGTAGCATCCTGTGGCCCTGGGGCTGGGACTGCCCAGTGCCAGGTGACAAGCTTGCCTTTTCTGTCCCCTGGTGTCTGAGGGACATGGCCTGACACAGTGGGCAGGGGCAGGTGCTCAGAGTCCGGATCTCTGACTCAAAGTGCTGGGACAGGTCCCTACCTTTCTTCCTTCTGTGGACTTCTGGTGTCATAAAGGTAAAGAACATGCTCACTGGAGCCAGGCAGCCTGGGTTTGCTTAGAGTCGGGGTTAGTTCCTTGTGGCTGGGTTAGTAACAAACTAACATAAAGTTAGCGACTTAAAAGCTACGGAAATGTAGGGACTCTTCTGGTGGTCCATTGGCTAAGACTCCATGCTCCCAGTACAGGGGACCCAGGTTCCATCCCTGGTTAGGAAACTAGGTCCCACATGATGTAACTAAGAGTTCAGTTCAGTTCAGTTCAGTTGCTCAGTCGTGTCCGACTCTTTGCGACCCCATGAATCGCAGCACGCCAGGCCTCCCTGTCCATCACCAACTGCCAGAGTCTACCCAAACTCATGTCCATTGAGTCGGTGATGCCATCCAACCATCTCATCCTCTGTCGTCCCCTTCTCCTCCTGCCCCCAATCCCTCCCAGCATCCGAGTCTTTTCCAATGAGTCAACTCTTCGCATGAGGTGGCCAAAGTACTGGAGTTTCAGCCTCAGCATCATTCCCTCCAAAGAAATCCCAGGGCTGATCTCCTTCAGAATGGACTGGTTGGATCTCCTTGCAGTCCAAGGGACTCTCAAGAGTCTTCTCCAACAACACAGTTCAAAAGCATCAATTCTTCGGCGCTCAGCCTTCTTCACAGTCCAATTCTCACATCCATACATGATCACAGGTAAAACCATAGCCTTGACTAGACAAACCTTTGTTGGCAAAGTAATGTCTCTGCTTTTGAATATGTTATCTAGGTTGGTCATAACTTTCCTTCCAAGGAGTAAGCGTCTTTTAATTTCATGGCTGCGGTCACCACCTGTGGTGATTTTTGAGCCCCCCAAAATAAAGTCAAGCATGCTGCAACTAAAGATCCTGCATACCACAACTGAGACCCAGTGCAGCCAAATAAATAAATAAACTAAGTATTACTATTGCTTTGTTGTTGTTCAGCAGCTAAGTCATGTCTGACTTTTTGTGACCCCATGGACTGCAGCATGCCAGGCTTCCCTGTCCTTCACTGTCTCTCAGAGTTTGCTCAAATTCATGTCCACTGAGTTGGTGATGCCATCCAACCATCTCATCCTCTGTCGTCCGCTTCTCCTGTCCTCAATCTTTCCCAGCATCAGGGTCTTTTCTAATGAGTTGGCTCTTTGCATCAGGTGGCCAAAGTATTGGCGCTTCAGGATCAACCCTTCCAGTGAATACTCAGGGTTGATTTCTGTTAGGACTGACTGGTTTGATCTCCTTGGGGTCCAAAGGACTCTTGAGTCTTCTCCAGTATTACAGTTCAAAAGCATCAATTCTTTGGTGCTCAGCCTTCTTTATGGTTCAACTCTCACATCTGTGCATGACTACTGGAAAAACCATTGCTTTGACTAGATGGACCATTGTCAGCAAAGTGATGTCTCTGCTTTTTAATATGCTGTCTAGGTTTGTCATAGCTTTCCTTCCAAGCAAAATGATTCCCCCCACCCCCATCCCCCCACAAAAAACCCAAAACGCCAATACCAAAAACCTCTCCTCTCACAGTCTGCAGACCAGATGCCTGAAGTCAGTGCCTCAGAGCTGAAATCAGGGTGCAGGCTGAGGCCATGCTCCCCCTTAAGGGGAGAATACTTCTGGCCTCATCCTGGTGATCACCCTGGTGGCTGCTGGTGATCCTTAATTTGTGACCCCATCACTCCAGTCTTCAGGGACAACATCTTCAGGTTTCCCTCTGCTTCCCTCTTGTAGGGGTACATGTGATTGCATTTAGAGCCCATCACATAATCCAGGACACTATCCCCATCTCAAGGTCCCTAATTCAATCATTCTCTTGATCCCTGGGTTGGGAAGATCCCCTGGAGAAGGGAAAGGCTACCCACTCCAGTATTCTGGCCTGGAGAATTCCATGGACTGTATAGTCCATGGGGTTGCAAAGAGTAGGACATGACTGAATGACTTTCACTTCACTTTTCCTTTACTACGTCCAGGGATTAGGACCAGAGATTTTTGGTTGGGTGGCAGAGAGTAGCTTTATCCTGCCTGCTACAAACTCCACTTGCAGTCTGCATGGCACTTTACTTTTCTCTCTGTGTCTCTGTTTCCCCATGTGTAAATAGCAGACTCTGCTTTTAATGAAAGAACCCTGTTTCTTTGGGCTTCCCTGGTGGCTCAGTGGCAAAGAATCTGCCTGCCAATGTAGGAGACATGGGTTTGATCCCTGGGTTGGGAAGATCCCCTGGAGAAGGAAGTGGCAACCCACTCCAGTATTCTTGCCTGGGTAATCCCATGGACAGAGGAGCCTGGCAGTCTACAGTCCGTGGGGTCTCAAAGAATCGGACACGACCTAGGGACTAAACAACAACAGCTCCAACTTTAGGTGGCCACAAGGTCATTGGAACACAGACAGCATTTCCCAGGATGCCTTGAAGCTTGAGGAGATCATGTGTCTTGGCTCTAGCCAGTGGGAAGTATATAATCCCCTTCTCTTTCTTCATGCTTGCTGGTTGGGAGTTGGACGTGATGGCAGGAGAACTGGAGCAGCCATGTGGGGCCAGGAGGTCAACTAGGGAATTTAACAAGAGGAACATGTTTCTCTCTCTTCCCCCTTCCCCTTTAGCCCTTGTTCTTCCTCTTCTTCCCCCTCCCCCATGAATATTCCTCTCTTCTCCCCCTTCTCCCATTTTTCCTCCCTCTCTCTTCCTCCTCCCTTCCCCTCCTCCCCATCCTTCTCTTTGTCATCACTGCTGCTGCTGCTGCTGCTGCTAAGTCGCTTCAGTCGTGTCCGACTCTGTGCGACCCCATAGACGGCAGCCCACCAGGCTCTCCCATCCCTGGGATTCTCCAGGCAAGAACACTGGAGTGGGTTGCCATTTCCTTCTCCAGTGCATGAAAGTGAAAAGTCAAAGTGAAGTCGTTCAGTCGTGTCCGACTCTTAGCAACCCCATGGACTGCAGCCTACCAGGCTCCTCCGTCCATGGGATTTTCCAGGCAAGAGTACTGGAGTGATCACTGCTGCTGCTTTAGTTCTGAGGCTCCTGGACTCTTAGGTGACCTTGGCCATGACACTCAGCCCTCTGACCAGCTGAGGTTTGGGGATCTTTGCATGGAGTGCCACACTCACAGTTTGCTGTTTTTTAGTCATTCTTGATTATTAATACAAACAAGCAGTGACTAAACAAGCTGCTGTGCTGGGCACTTAACATACCTGGTTTCCAGTCTTTACAGCAATTCCTTTGTAAAATGATCCTTATGTAAGAGATCCTGTCATTTTTATCAAATTCCTAGCTGTCCAGTGTTACAGGTGAAGAAGCTGAGGCTCAGAGCCTCACAGTTTCACATCTGGTGGGGACAGAATCAGGGGTCTGCCTGCTTCTTCAGCCATGAGTCCTTCCATGATAGTTTATAGACTTTCGAGAGGGGACTGGTGCTGGGTCAGTAAGGGAGACCAAGAGAAAAAAGATCAGCCCCACCCTTGAGGAATTCCTCATGGGGAAGGGCATGCTGGCTTCTAGAGGTCCTCTGGGGTCAGCCCTGGGGTTTCCTGGAGAAGGCAATATGTGACCTGAACCATGAGGAGAGTAGGGTGTAGACAGGGGCAGTGCGGGGAGCTCTAGGGTGGTGGGATCAGGGTGTGCTGGAGAATGAGGAAGTTGACCATTTGTCCTCGGGATGGGTGAGGGTTTTTATTATTATTACTATCATCATTTATTTATGTGGCTGCACCTGATCTTAATTGAAGCACTTGGGATTTTTAGTGGCAGCATGTGAACTCTTAGCTGCGGTCTGTGGGATCCCTGACCAAGCATCTAATCCAGGGCCCCTGCCCTGGAAGTGTGAATTCTTAGCCACCAGGCCACCGGGGAAGTCCTGGGGTGAGGGTTTTGAGTCTGAGCAAGTAGTGCTTTCTCTGTTCACCAGGAGATCTGTAAGTTTCTTCCTGTCTCCGAGAAATGTGTTTCTCTTTATATTAACACAGCACATATTCATTGGGAGAAAATTTGGAAAATATAGGAAATCATAGAGCAGGCCTCTCCACTTAAGTGAAGTAAGAAAATGGCAACCCACCCCAGTATTCTTGCCTGGAGAATCCGGTGGACAGAGGAGCCTGGTGGGCTACAGTCCATGGGGTCACAAAGAGTCGGACACGACTGAAACAACTGAGCAAGCTCCACCTAAGAGTTCACTGTTGTGAGATTGATTAGCATCTGTGCTCACCCTCATGGACCCTTCCGATGGAGGCATCCTGCTGCCCACTCTCCACATGGCTGTGTCCTGACAAAGCAGAGGGGGCAGGGTGCTCTCTGGCCTCCTATCCCATTCAGGAGGGCTTCACGCGCATGACGTAAGCACCTCCCAAAACCTCCACCCCCTCCAATGCTGCCTCACTGGGGGTGAGGATTTCAACATGAAATTAGGGGGTGGGGTGGTCATAGACACATAGTCCATTAAAGTGCCACTCAGGACCCTTCCTGCCCTCCTTTTATAGCCACAGCTCATCCCACTCCTGGCATCTGATACTGTGTTCTCCATTTCTATAATTTTATCATTTCAAGAATGTTACATAAATGAAATTACACAGTATATAACCCTTGGAGACTTTTTTTTTCACTCAGCAGAATGCCCTTGAGAATTCTCCATGTAATTCTGCATCCCGCAAAGGGAGGACTGCATTCAATTAGATGAATAGATCATAATGTATTTAACTAACCCCTCCTACTACTTAGTTTGTCCACTTAGAAGTTATTTTGAGTTAGGCTGTGACAAATATCCTTGAAGCCGAGCATTTGCTTATATAAAGTATTTGCTTTTATAAAGATTTGTTTCTGAAGACAGATGACCCATGTTGGACTTGCTGAGTCACACATGTTTTAAAAAACACCTCACCTAATTGGCCAGTAGAAGCCATATCCTTATTTTCACCCCTCCCACTAACATGGGAGACTCTTTGGGTCCCTACTTCCCTACATCCCTCGTCCCCCTCGCACCACTTGGGCATGTGAAATCTTAGTTCGCCAACTAGAGATGGAATCTGTGCCCCCTGCAGTGGACGCCAGAGTCTTTTTTTTTTTTTACTTGAAGGATAATTGCTTTAAATAAATAAATAATTTTAAAAATTGTTGCCAACAAATTTACAATACCATCATTAACAACAACAAACCCACTGCTTGGGCCAAAGGGCCATGTCTGTGAGTTGGGTACTTCCAGGACCATTGGTTGGCAAGTAGCATAAAGGCTTTCAAGAGCTAGTTGTCACCCCCAAATGCAAAGCATCAGCTCTCCTGGGTCCATGGGTTCAGCAGACAGGAACAGGGCTGACAGAAATGGAGAGGTGGGGGAGAAGTGGAGGCATGGAGGAGTCCTGCCTCCCCCATATACCAACCGCAGACCCCTGCAAGAAGCCCCTTCTCAGGGAGGGGCTTCTGCCTGCAGTGGTTCTTCCCCAAGCCATACGGGCAGCCCTACCTTGCTGGCCCCGGCCCGAGCCCATTCTCACTTCTGGGTGGGGTGTGATTTCATCAAGCTGCAGGAGCTTGTCAGCGCCGGTGCTGCCTGTGATCAGATGCACAGATGTTCGAAACTCAGAAAGGTGCTAAAGAGGCTGCTGGGCCATGGAGCGGGGTTGGGTGGGGAGAGAAGAAGCTTCTGGAAATAAGACAAGCCAGTCCCCAAGTGTGGTAGGGCCTTGGTAGGACTGAGAAATGGTCCCGCCTGGGGGAAGGGTCAGGTCAGTATTGTCTTGGGGCAGTCCTAGCTGGCCTAGGATGGGGGTTCAACCTGCCTCCAAGTCCAAGTCGGGGAGCTCCTCTCTTTCACCTTGCCAAGTGCCCCAGGGTCTCCCATCCC
>NW_011494739.1:3184262-3212223 GCF_000754665.1 Bison bison bison
CTCCCATCCCTTTGGATTGGGCATGCCCCCCCTGCCCGCCCCCGCCTTCATTCACTTACTGTCTCATTCTTTTCTCAGGTCCTTTGCGCTGAACTTCCATCATGATTCTGGGTGCTGTGGAGAGAGCTGTGAACAAGAGGCAAAGCACCCACCTCCCTCATCGAGTGGGTCAGATGGAAAGTCAACAGGTAAGCATGCAGAGCAAGGTCAGAGGCGTGATCCATCCACTGCCTGCCTTGCTTGCACCTGGGACTCCTCTGAGCCCTCTCCAATCCCTTCACAATCACCACTGTCTCTTCTTTTGCCACAGACCACGAAGGTCCACAAGACAAAGCCCATGTCATTCACAACTGAACCTGGCTTCTCTTTCTGGGATGCTGGAGAGAGGATGCACCTGATGGGTATGTGCTGCTCCAGGTGAGTGCCAGAGTTTGCCCTTACAGGCAGGGCTGTGGGGCAGGACGGGGGCAGGGCGGGGGGCGGTAGGGGTGGGGGAAGGTTGGAGTTTTCTAACACAGCAAAGAAAGAGCAGCGATCGCAAATCAGTTAAGCATTGTACTGAATGGTGGAGGTTTCTTTCCTGCCACGTGATTATGGCCATTTGGAATCATGTATTTGTTAATATCTGTCTTCTCCACTTGCTTGAAATGATCAAGCTAACAGTTACTGGCTGCTTCCTTGTGTTGCTTTACGTGTGTTTATTCAAGTGTCACAACACCTTATGAGGTAGGATCTGTCGTGATCTCCTGCTTATAGTACAGGAAATTCAGGTGCAGCGAGAGTTTAGGTAAAGGTGCCCAAAGACACAGTTAGCAAAAGGAGGGGTCTGGCATTTGAACTTAGGACCAAGATTCCGTGTTCGTAATTTCTGTCCCGTGTTGCTTTGTAGATGAGTGAGGGCAGGGGCCATGTCTGTCTGTTCAGCACCGGGTCCCACAGTGTCTGGCTTGGAGTTAATGTTCAGTTCCTATTTGTGAAATGAATGAATGAATGAAGTCACCTTCACCAGGATGGATGGTGCTACTTCTGTGAGGGGTTATTGGGCTTCCTGTACTGTTTCTGTTTTAATTCAGGTTTGGCATGTGCTTAGCTCTTGATACATGGCATAGGTCCACTAAGCAGATGAATGACTCTGAATTTGTATTAAACTGAGAAGCAGAAAGAGAGAGAGGGCAGTTGGGAGAGAGAATCCCACCTTTGGATGGACACATGGAAACCTGGCTCTGGGGTCATGTCTGGAGCCAGGATGAGACGGTTCGATGCTGCTAAGTACACAGATTGTCCTAATGTGGGCTTGGGGGTGAGTTCTGGTGTTTTCCAACAAGAAAGAGTTTTTGCCTTCTTTGAGTGTGGTTGAGTGGCCTAACGGAGAAGGCAATGGCACTCCACTCCAGTACTCTTGCCTAGAAAATCCCATGGATGGAGGAGCCTGATAGGCTGCAGTCCATGGGGTCGCTACAATCAGACAGGACTGAGCGACTTCCCTTTCACTTTTCACTTTCATACATTGGAGAAGGAAATGGCAACCCACTACAGTGTTCTTGCCTGGAGAATCCCAGGGATGGCGGAGCCTGGTGGGCTGCCATCTATGGGGTCACACAGAGTCAGACACGACTGAAGCGACTTAGCAGCAGCAGCAGCAGGGTGGCCTAAAGAGGCTAGACCTGGAGTCACCCACCAAAGAACAATCTCGATGTGTGCATTTATTGCAAGCATTGGCCAAAACCATCCGCCTAACCTTTCCTTCACTTACTGATGATGTTCATTACAGAAAAAGTGGGGAGATCAGATGAGGTATCTGAAAACAGAGAAATCTGTCGTGGTTCTACAGCTCAGTTTATTTTATTTTTAATTTTTAAAACATTGAAGTATAGCTGATTTATAACGTTTCAGGTGTACAGCAAAGTAATTCAGTTATTCTTTTTCATATTCTTTTCTGTTACAGGTTATTACAAGATATTGAACATATTTCTCTGAGTTATATAGTAGGATTTTGTTGTTTATCTATTTTACATACAATAGTATGTATCTGTTAATTCCAAATTCCTAGTTTATCCCTCTATTCCCTCCTTTGGTACCCATAAGTTTGTTTTTTTTGTGTCTGTGAATCTGTTTCTGTTTCATAAATAAGTTCATTTGCATCATTTTATTTTAAAGATTCCACATGATGTGATATGATATTTGTCTTTGTCTGACTTACTTTGCTTCCTTTAATTGTCTCTAGGTCCATCCATGTTGCCCCAAATGGCATTATTTAATTCTTTTTGATGGCTGAGTAATATTCCATTATATATATATTATATATATATTATATATATAATATACATATGTAATATCTTCTTTTATTTATTCATCTATTGATGAACATTTAGGTTGCTTCCATGTCTTGGCTGTTGTAAATACTGCTGCTATGAACACTGGGGTGCGTGCATCTTTTCAAACTAGAGTTTTCATCTTTTCCAGATATATGCCAGGAGTGGAATTGCAGGATCATACCATAGTTCTATTTTTAGTTTTTTAAGGGCCCTTCATACTGTTCTTCATAGTGGCTGCACCAATTTACATTCCTAACAACAGTGTAGGAGGGTTCCCTTTTCTCTACCATTTAGTTTACATCAGCTACATCTGCTAGTATTTCCATAAATGGTATTATCAGGGCCATTAGGTTTTTAGAAAGAACATGGGAAAACAGAGCCATGTTATGACCAGGCGGTGTTTGATGGAGCCATTAGCACACAACCGCGCAGGTAGGGACCCTCTGACCTTCATCTCCTGGCTGGCCAGAGGCACAGTGTGCTCCATGGATAAAAGCACCCTGTCAGCTCCCACTGCTCCAAGTCAGGAAGGTGGGTTGCTCTTGGGAAATTTGGGATGGGGACCACAGGAATAGTCTGGTGAGGAGGTGACCGTCAGCAGTCGGTGAGGGCCCTGCCCCTTCCTGCCTTGGCGATGAAGTCTGCGGGGGTGCCCCGCTGTCCCCTTCCTCGTGTCTGTGAACACCAGCCGCTGCAGCAGCATTCCTCTGCCCTAAGGCTTCTTGTGCAAACTGTATGAGCTTTGCCATTCCCGGGGCCGGCAGGAGTGATGGGAGCGGCTGCCCCTGGGAGTTGTCCTCAGCCAGTGACCCACCGGGTGGTACCTAAGTCCCTTCTGGTGGGATGACCTCCAAGCCCCCCAGCAGCACTGAGCTCCAGTCGCTCAGACACTCGAGTGGCAGCTGGTGACACTTTCTGTGCTGCTTCTCTCACTTCCCACCCCTCCACCCCACCACCAAGTGTCCTGTGGACTCACCTCCCTGTCAAATCCTTCTTATTCAAATCCTTGCCTCAAAGTCTTCTTCTAGAAGCCCACTGTCTGCCCGCATGACACGCAGGAAAGGAAGACAGATGGTAAAACTAGTACTGGTGATGACTGCTTTAAAGGGAAGCCCAAGAGTGGTGAGGAAGCTATGGGGACTCAGCCTAGAAGGAAAAGGATACCTTTGCTTTGCTGTTGTTCAGTTGATAAGTCGTGTCTGACTTTTTGCGACCCCACGGACCCTGGCCCTTTTTACAACCGGCCAAGCCTGGCATTCTTGGCCTGGCTAGTTGCCTGGCATTCTCAAAGACAGATTGTCACAGGGACCTTTTCTAACATTCAGGAAACTCTTAGAGCAATTCAGAAACCTTTATCGAGTGCTTCCTTTGTACCAGAGGTCTAGCCTCAATACTGAGGCCAAAATACTGGATTTCTCTCAGGCAGTTCAGGATATAACCGGGGAGACATTGATTAGATGATCTAAGGAACAAGTGTGCAGACACAGATGTGCCGTGTGTGGCGAAGGGGAGGTGAGAGGTGTCCCGGCTCCTTTCACAGGAGGCTTTAACCTCGTCAGGTCCGTGGAGTGGAGCTCCAAAGCACGGGGAGGCTTTCACCAGATGCAAAGGGAAGGACACGTGTTCCAGGCAGAGGGTCTGGCATGTGCAAAGACACAGGGATGTTGGGGGACGTGGCTGGAGAAGCCACACAGGGCCAGCGAGATGCACTCGCAGGGGACGAGACTAGGAAATGCTGTCCCTGACCATTCGGTTTTACCCTAGGAGTCTCGGAGGCTATAAAGCCAGGGACAGGCTTTAGCTGACATGATTTAGCTGAAAGAAATCACTCTGGTTGCTATATGATCCACTCAGAGTTTATCTAAAGATTCCTTCCTGTCCCCTCCCTGCCTTTCTGGGCCATTATGACTCTCGGACTGGAACCAGGAGCAGGAAGGCCGGGATTGGCCTCAACGGAAATGATGATCGTCGCATGCACAGGGTTCCTTCTCTTGCCAATTGCCATGCTGTTTCTAGAGGCATGTTCCCGCTGGAGGAGTAAGTGGAGTTGTGCAGCCTTATATAACATTTGGACGTCCCTCGCGGCTGGAAAACAGGGCTCCTGTCAGGCGATCAGCCCCAAAGAGCATGCCTTGGATTTGATAAACAGACGTTGGCAAACAGGAGGTTTGAAGGTGGTGCCAAGCGCTGTGGTTTGGACTGGTCCTGCAAGGGGAACAATTGAAACAGCTAACCATGTGCAGGAAGGGAAGACGTGGGGGAAACTCAGCTTGAGACAAAAGAGGCAGTGTGGGCTGCGGAGGGCTGCCGGGCACGAGTGGGTGCAGGGGTCTGCCCCTTATTGCAGCCTTGAAGGTGGCTCCCAGCCCACCCAGAGGGATGCCGTGCTTGCTGGCCATCGACCATCACTGTTCATCCACTAACGTTCCTTCCGGCGGTGACTTCTTCGAAAGTAAAGGGGTGAGGTGGGGTACCAGGCATGAGCAAAGGGTGTCAGTAAGCAGTCCATTATTAGAAGCAGCTTTTCTGTGCCAGGTGTTGCATTTTCCCTGTTTCATCTCATTTCATCATTTCATCCTCACAACCACTCCAGGGAGATGCAAATGAGGATTCGGGAGCTGAGTGATGTCAAACGTTCCGTCCGAGGTCCTACAGCTGGTGAAGGGTGGGGTCAGGTCTGAGTGGCCACTGCTGACCTGTTCCCTTCAAGAGCGCCTAGCTGGACACTGTCCATCCACAGCTTGGTGAACCTAGGTCTCCTACCCTCACAGGAATCCTTTCTCCATCCAGTGAGCAAGCCGACTCTTCACCTGCTGCAGCCCCACGGCCTCCTGCCACCTCCTGCGGGACCTCATGAAACGTTTGCAGAAAGAGTGAGGCTGTGCTCAGGCATCCGCGTGAAGTGGTAAACCACCTGGGTGTGGACAGAGAGACTCACAGCTAGAAAGACCTCTTCTCCCACAAATGCTGGCTCTGGCGATGTTAAGATCCGCCCTTACTCCTGCACATTGCCTGTTCTACCCTGGAGGCCAGGCCGGGTGGAGGCTGTACACGTCTGTGTCTGTGTGTATTATACACAGCAAGTCCTGTAGCAGCCAGCTCAGCTGAAAGACAGAAAGTGGTTTGTTTGTTTGTTTTTTAATTTTTAAATGTAAAAGCCTGGTGGTTGTTGGAACAGATTTTGGCCTGTATTTAGCCCTGCTTTTTTTTTTTTTTTAAATTTCACTTCCACTAGGGGCTTAAGTTGTTGGGTTTGGACAAGAACTAGGCAGGCAGCTGTGACTACTTGCCTGTCGGGGTTTAATCTTCTTTCATTTGTGTGGGATGGTGGCCCACAAGGCCCCGGTTTGGTGCCGCCATTGCTTAAAACAGAGATCCTATGTCAGGCATCCATGAGCCTTGTGGTCCTTACTGGACACTTAAGTGTGGCGGCACTTACTGGACAGGCCACCCCAGAAGGCACCGGACAGACAACCATGAGTGCTTGAAGGCCTGCTTCTGGGCTTAGCAGATGAATGAAGCAAGAGGACTGTTCTCTCACTCTCGCCCACTGCCTGCCCCACCCCCCAAACCCCATACCTCTCTGACCATTGACATCTTACTTCAGTGACTTAACTTTTAAGGAGAGGTGAGTAAACTAACCCCTTTGAGAACAGATGTCAGGTTCTTATTCTATCGTGTGTTTTTAGCCCAAATACCCACACTTAGTTAAAAAGAAAAATTCTAGGACAGGACTTTAAAATTCTAGAAGAGATTAAATTTCATCTCTGTTGCATTTGGTTTGCAAAATCCTGGGATACCCACTATAACTGCAGCCCATTCTGGTTTAGGATTTAGGAAAAGGCAGAGGTCTAAATTCAGATCTTTCATTCAACCATTCGTTCAGCCAAGTTGCTGAGTACCTACTGTGTGCCCAGTACTCTTCCATGCTCTGGAATGCTCCGCTTTGTGGAATCTCCACTCTTAGGGAAAAGACAGGCACTAAATACATGAATAAACAAGGCACTTCCAGACCCCAGTCAGTGCCACAGGATGAGAAAATGGACTTTGTGCTGGGGCAAGAGGGAAAAAGTCTGATGGGCTGATGGGAAAGTCTTCCTGCTGATATTTATTTCCCATTTTCTACCCAATACATAGTCAAAGCTATGGTTTTCCTAGTAGTCATGTACAGATGTGAGAGTTGGACCATAAAGAAGGCTGAGCACTGAAGAACTGATGCTTTCAAACTGTGGTGCTGGAGAAGATTCTCGAGAGTCCCTGGGCCAGCAAGGAGATCAAATCAGTTAATCCTAGAGGAAATCAACCCTGAATATTCACTGGAAGGACTGATGCTAAAGCTGAAGCTCCAATACTTTGGCCATGTGATGAGAAGAGCCAAGTCATTGGAAAAGACCCTGATGTTGGGTAAAACTGAAGGCTGGAGAAGCGGATGACAGAGGACAAGATGGTTGGATGGCATCACCGACTCAACGGACATGAGTTTGAGCAAGCTCTGGGAGATGGTGAAGGACAGGGAAGCCTGGCGTGCTGCAGTCCATGGGGTCGCAGAAGAGTCAGACGTGACTGAGCAACTAAACAATGACAATTGGAGACAGATTTGAAAGCAGTCTACAAAAGTTCTGAGTCTTACTCTCCTTTTACAACTGTTTCTTTACCAACGTCAGGATTATCACGCCTAAATTCTTATTCACAGAAGGACACAGTCTCATGGAACTCTCCTACAAAACAAAGACTCTCATCAGAGGGCCTTGCCAGCTCCCCAGAAACACTTGGAGAGAATTCTGAATCCCCCTCACCTTGCTGGGACCTTGAGAAAGAATTTGGGTTGTTTCTTTGTTCTCATATTTAGACTGAAATGGGGCCATCTCTTAAAGGTTGGGTGATATCTATAGATCTGGCCCCAAACTGGCTATAGAGAATAGGTTGGAAATTTTAGAAATAAGTGTATTTCTTCGTAAGAGGGCCATTGGACTTCCTTCATGGTCCAGTGGTTAAGACTCTGTGCTTCCAATGCAGGGGGCACAGGTTCAATCCCTGGTCAGGGAAGTTCCTCATGCTCCATTGGTGGCAAAAAAAAAAAAGAAAAAAGAGAGATTATGATATGTATAAACACACACAAACATGTGCACACCTATTTATAGTTGCTATGGTGGTGTTGATGGTGGCATTTAATACCATATTCTCCATCTCACTTGACTTCTCACCTTGAAAATGACGTAAGTAACTCCTTCCCTAAAGTATGCTTTATCTGCAAGTCAAAATATATGTTAAAAGGGACTTCCCTGGGTAGTCCAGTGGTTAAGAATCCACCTTGCAATGCAGGGGACGAGGGTTCAGTACCTGGTAGGGGATCTAAAATCCTCAGTGCCATGGAGCAACTAAGCCCCTGAGCCCCAACTACAGAGTCTGTCCATGGGAACGACGGAGCCGCATGAAGCAACAAAGATCCAGTAGGCCACAACAGAGGCCCAATGCAGCCAAGTGAATAAATATTAACAAATATGTTTAAAAAAAAAAAAAAGAGTGCCATCAGTGGTGGCTTTGAGACGTTAGAGGGTGAAGACAGGAAGCTGAGCTTGTGGCGGACTGGCATTTCCAGCACCCACGTGGGCCTTGAGACTAGAGAGAGGAAACATTTGCGAGACCTCCTTCCTGGCTGAGAGCTGGGGCCCACAGCCAGCCCAGCACCAGCCACGAGGGAAGCTGGGTGTGTTTGGGTTTCGTCTTAACATCTTGGAATGATTCATTTCGTCTTCTGCTCTCAATAAAACCCACCAGCCTTGCGAGGACCTTCCCATCATCACAGACTGTTTTGTATAAAATAAATTGGATCCGCTGGCGTCTGATTCATCAACAATGAATGCGGCAAAAATAGTGTTTTGTGAGAAATTCTTGCTGTCCGCTCGCTAAGCCGGGAGAGGTTTGTGTTTAACAAAACGCCTCCTCCCTCTTGGAAAACAGGAAGTTACAGGAGGCCAAGAGAAAATGAGTTCCGGGCTGGCCAGGTTCAAGTCCAGACTCCACCCCCACGCCCACCTGCGGGCTCCGCGTCAGCCTGCCCAGCTCTTGACATCGGTGGGTGGTTAAGCAGCTGTCAACACGGCCCTCCTTTTTGGCCTGGCCTTTCTGGTGTCGACAATGTCCCTGTTCTTATTCAGAGAGAAGGTTCCACTTCCCCCTCATCTCTCCTCTTGGCCCCCTTCTTAATCCTCTGAGTGCAAAACTCTGAATGTGTTTTTTCCTCAGATAAATTGAAAAAAAAAAAAAAGGGAGGGCGGGTGCCAGAGGTTTTTCGCCAGCACTCCATATTCTTTCTTCCTGGCTTAGAGTTGAAAAGGAGGACTGTTTTATGATCCTTCGGCACAGGTTTCTAACCTAAGAAGCTTCTTGAAGGTTATTTAATTGCAGATGAATGGAAACCCTATGAAAACTGGCTCAGATCGAAGAGGGAATTTATTGGCTCATTTCCTTGAGAAGGCTGGTAGCTTCAGGTACAGCTGGATCCAGGAGCTAAAAGATATCTTCAACAATCACCTTCTAGCTCTCAATTTTACTTTCCTCTCTTGACTTCTTTCCAAGGCACATTATCCCCTCTGGGTGGTGAGATGCCTACCATCAACTTCAGGCTAACATCCTATCACTATAGTTACTACAAGCAAAATTGGTATGGGGAGGCAAAAATGAGGTTGTTGTTGGTCGAGACCTAACTGGTAGCTCTCCATACAACTGCTTGTACTTAAAAAAAAAAAAACTTTCTTTATGTTTTCCAGTCTTTCCCAAACTTTAAACAATGAACATGAGTCTAGGTAAAGATAGTTTGGTTGTAAACAACAGACATCTAGTCAAACTCGCTTACGCACAAAGTTTCGAAGAATTTAAGGATCACAGTGAGGTTTGACCTGTGAGAATGGGAAGGAGAAACCAGAAATCTGCTGAGAATCAGCATGGCATTCTTCTCTCTCTGTGATCTCTGCCTCTTCCTGGGCACTGATGTCAGTCTCCTGCTCTCATCTGATGCTTTGCCTTTCTGTGCTCATTGCAGGACAATCTTTGTTTAATCTTTGTTGTTGTTCAGTTACCAAGTCATGTTCGACTCTTTGAGATCCCATGGACTGCAGCACGCCAGGCTTCCCTGTCCCTCACTATCTTCCAGAATTTGCCCAAGTTCGTGTTCATTGAGTCAGTGATGCCATCCAACCATCTCATCCTCTGTTGCCCTCTTCTCCTGCCTTCCATCTTTTCCAGCATCAGGGTCTTTTCCAGTGAGTTGGCTCTTCGCATCAGGTGGCCAAAGTATTGGAGTTTTAGCTTCAGCATCATCTTTCCAATGAATATTCAGGGTTGATTTCCTTTAAGATTGACTGGTTTGATCTCCTTGCTGTCCAAGCGACTCTCAAGAGTCTTCTCCAGCACTACAGTTCAAAAGCATCAATTTTTTGGCACTCTGCCTTCTTTATGGTCCAGCTCTCACATCCATACATGACTACTGGAAAGACCATAGCCTTGACTATAGGATTTAATCTTTGTCTATGTCCCAAACAAGGTAAGAATCTCTGGATTCTTCCCTGTCCTTGTCTTCCTCCTTGCTCCTTGTTCCACTTTGAGATTTCTAGTTCCATATTATTTTTACTATTTTTACAACATTATGAATCAACAAATGTTCAGACTGAAATCTAATATTGTTAGTTTCTTTGCTCTGTTTTGGGATTTCCACATCTTCCTCTGTCTTGGATTTATTATTTCTTTTGCTGAAAAAATTCTTTAGTCGTTCTCTCAGAGAGTGTCTCTGTGATGAACCCCCTGAATTCCTGCATGTCTGAAAATCATTTTGTTTTACCACTCAAATGTTAGTTTGGGATTCTTTTTTTAAAAACCTTTTTATTTTATAATTAATGATGTTGTGATAGTTTCAAGTGAACAATGAAGGGACTCAGCGATACACATACATGTATCCATTCTCCCCCAAACTCCCCTCCCATCCAGGCTGCCACATAATACTGAGCAGAGTTCCATGTTCAGCCTCAGTACTATTGACATGTGGGTTCATTCTCTCTTGGGGAGACTGAGGTGTGCATAGTGGGATGTTAATGTGACCTGACCTCTACCTACTAGATCCCAGTGCTTCCCTCTGAAGTGTGACAACCAAAAATGTCTCCAGACATTGCCATATGCTCTCTGGGGGCAGAATCACCCCAGGTGAGAACCTCCGTGTAGACCTTCAAACTTGCCTGGCCTCACCCTCTTCAAAGAAGCCACCCCCCTTCACCACAAGTTTGCTCTGTTGCCAGGGTGTTTTCTGTCCCCTTCATAGCAAACTGTCTCTAAAGAAGAGCTGATTCTCACTGAGTCCGCTTGTTTTCCTTCACTTCTATCCTTGGTCTAAGAAGACAATGGACTAACAACCAAAACAGCAGCTGTAACTTTTTAAATAGCAAAAAATGAAAGATCATAGATTTAGCCTTATCAATGGTTTAAATTGAAATCTGGATGAATGATAAGAATTATTAATGAAAAACTAAAATGTATTAGATTTTGGAAATTTACAAATATAATCTAGGGGCTTCCCTGGTGGTTCAATGGTTAGGACTCTGCATTTACACTGCAGGGGGCATGGGTTCCATCCCTGGTTAGGAAACTGAGATCTTGCATGCTGCATAGTGTGGCAAAAAAAAAAAAAAAAAAAAAGGAAATATGATCTAAATTAAGTCTCAAACTCAACATCGAACATTTTTATATAAATTTTAAAAATATTTTTTCTTCAAATAAGTGAAAAGCGTTATCAGACAAGATTACAATGCTTACTTATTTTTTAAATACATTTTTTTATTTTAAAATAGTTTCAAATTTACAGAAACGTTGCAAAGATGGTACAGAGCATTTCAATATATCCCACACCCAGTTTCCTCTTTTGTTAACATGCTAGTTAACATTTTGATTAATTGTATATAAATTGTATATTTGTTATAATTAATGAACTACTATTGATGCTAAGCTAAGTCACTTCAGTCGTGTCCAACTCTGCAACCCCATAGACAGCGGGCCACCAGGCTCCCCCATCCCTGGGATTCTCCAGGCAAGAACACTGGAGTGGGTTGCCATTTCCTTCTCCAATGCATGAAGGGAAAAGTGAAAGTGAAGTCTCTCAGTCATGTCCAACTCTTCGAGACCCCATGGTCTGCAGCCTACCAGGCTCCTCCGTCCATGGGATTTTCCAGGCAAGAGTACTGGAGTGGGGTGCCATTGCCTTCTCCAGCTACTATTGATATATACAATCTATTGATTGATATAGTATATATCACTCTACTATTGATACATAGTAGTATTGATATATACAATATAAAAAAATGAAATACATTATTTTAAAGAAAAATCCATACTTTATGTGGATTTGCTTAGTTTTTCCTCAGTGTCCTTTTTCTGGGTCAGGATCCCACTCAGGATGTTCTGTTACCATGTCTCCTTAGGCTCCTTTTGGCTGTGACTGGTTTTCACACTTCCTTTAGTTTTGATAACCTTGATGGTTTTGAGGAGTGCTGGCCGTGGAGTTTGTAGAATGCCCCTCACTTGGGATTTTGGCCAGGGGGATAGGTTTGGGGGAAGAAGACCCCCAGAAGTAAAGTGTCCTTCTCATCACATCATGACTTAACACAGCTGATGGTAAACTTGGTCACCTCCCCTAGGTGATGTTTGCCAGGTTCCTTCACTGTTACCAAGAAAGAAGTTACCTTTCTTCCTTCTTGTCAACTCTTTTCTTAACCTTTTGTCATGGGTCTGTAGGGTACCTGTGACATAATCTTGCATTTGATGTAAAAAAAAGAAATAGAATGTCATATCAATTTAAACACCTTTGAGCAGAGTTTTTTTTTTTTTTAACCCTTTTGCAAAATATGTGGTTTTCTTAAGGGAAAAAAGCATTTTGTCCAAAGTACCGTTCAGTTCAATTCAGTCACTCAGTTGTGTCTGACTCTTTGCGGCCCCATGGACTGTAGCAGGCCAGGCTTCCTTGTCCATCACCAACTCCTGGAGCTTGCTCAAACTCAGGTTCATCGAGTTGATGATGCCATCCAACCATCTCATCCTCTGTTGTCCCTTTCTCCTCCTGCCTTTAATCTTTCTCAGCATCAGGGTGTTTTCCAGTGAATCAGTTCTTTGCATCAGGTGGCCAAAGTATTGGAGTTTCAACTTCAGCATCAGTTCTTCCAGTGAATATTCAGGACTGATTTCCTTTAGGACTGACTAGTTTGATCTCCTTGCAGTCCAAGGGACTCTCAAGAGTCTTCTCCAATACCACAGTTCAAAAGCATCAATTCTTCAATGAAGAAGAATTGCTTTGAATTGCAATGAAGAAGAATTTCAATGAAAGCACTCAGCTTTCATTATGGTCCAACTCACAGCCATACATTACTACTGGAAAAACCATAGCTTTGACTAGACGGACCTTTGTCTGCAAAATAGTGTCTCTGCTGTTTAATATACTGTCTAGGTTGGTCATAGCTTTTCTCCCAAGGAGCAAGCGTCTTTTAATTTCATGGCTACAGTCACCATCTGCAGTGATTTTGGAGCCCAAGAAAACAAAGTCTGTCATTGTTTCCATTGGTTCCCCATCTATTTGCCATGAAGTGATGGGACCAGATGCCATGATCTTGGTTTTTTAATATTGAGTTTTAAGCCAGCATTTTCACTCTCCTCTTTCACTTTCATCAAGAGGCTCTTTAGTTCTTTGCTTTCTACCATAAGGGTGGTGTCATCTGCATATCTGAGGTTATTGATATTTCTCCCGGCAATCTTGATTCCAGCTTGTGCTTCATCCAACCCAGAATTTCTCATGATGTACTCTGCATAGAAGTTAAATAAGCAGGGTGACAATATACAGCCTTGACGTACTCCTTTCCAATTTGGAACCAGTCTGTTGTTCCATGTTGGGTTCTAATTGTTGCTTCTTGACCTGCGTACAAATTTCTCAGGGGGCAGGTAAAGTGGTCTGGTATTCCCATCTCTTTAAGAATTTTCCAGTTTGTTGTGATCCACACAGTAAAAGTCTTTGGTGTTGGTCAGTAAAGCAGAAGTAGATGTTTTTCTGGAACTCTTTTTCTTTTTCGATGATCCAGTGGATCCACTTTGATCTCTGGTTCCTCTGCTTTTTCTAAATCCAGGTTGAACCTCAAAATAAAATCTGGAATGAGGTTTAGTTTCTTATCCATGTTGATACCATTCTTATTGGAATGGGTTATCAAAAGAACTTGATTTCTCTCAAGTTTTCAGTTTTCTTTTAAAGTTTTTTTTTAAATTTTCTAAGTACTGTGAATTTAAGAAGGGAAAAATGACCCAAGTAACTGGGGACTCTTGAGTTCTCTCTGGACACATGAAGTGTGCTTTAGAAATAAATGATTGCCTGAATAATCCAGCCCTTAATGCTTCCTATAGAACAAATGGAAGTTTCATTTAAAAACAAATATTCCTATGACCCCCACCGTCATGTCCCCTCCATCCCATTCCCCGAACAACCTGCCAATTGTTTTTCTTTTTTTTCTCTCTCAAGGAATTTTGGAACTAAAAAAAAAAAAAAATTACATTCTTCAGTTATGGCAGTCAGCCTTTTTTCTTTGTTTTGCTGAAGCTGCCAAATGTTGCTTGCTCTTAAAAGGCACTTTGAGGTATAAGGAAGGGAAGAACTCATGAAGGATAACGCTGTTTTGAAGGGTGTGTTTATGAAAGGAGAATATTGTGCATTGCTGGGTAGCCGGATTCAAGGTAGATTTTGCTGGTAGGAATTTGGTGCCCTGCTGAGGAGGCAGTTTGCTTCCCTGGGTACTTAGGAAGCTCCTAGGTAGCTTTAGTGCAAGTGCCCACATGATAATATTCTACACCGTGTCTCCATGTTGTCACTTTGCTGGTGAAAGGCAGTGATGACGAGTGACTGCAACCAGATCAAAACAGCTTAAGCAAAATGATCATTTATTGGCTGCCCAAGTCCATGGAGGGGCCAAATAACCAATAACTGCAATGCTGCTGGGCCTCTGAAACAGGCTGGGTCAGCAAGGTTTTCCAGTCAAGAAAAACAGGCATCTCATACATAGCACACCTTTCCCAGCTGGAGATAGGATGGCTCTGAAGCTCTGCCTTGTCCATCATGGAGCCTGAAGCTGGGGAAGGCTCCTATTGGCTTAGCTCCGGTCAGGTAACCACCTCTGAACTGAGACCGAACCACCTGGAAACCAGGAGCTGTTATAAAGGGGTATAGTGAAATAGACAAAACAGTTAACATTAACTTGATAATGAGCATATACTTAGAAAATTCAAGTTGTTTCTATGTCTGGCATTTTCTCAGTTTATTTCTTGGCCAGAAAAGTCAAATGTCTTATTCTGTTCATAACTGGTTACCAGGCAGCCCTTCCCACGGTTTCACCTCCTCACATACTGCTAACCTGTTGGTATTCTTCCTTCTGGTGTTTCCTTTCCCTGTCTCCCCGGCTTCTTCCTTTTTTTTTGTAGGAGCCTGGACTGACCTTTGTGTTCTTAGCTAATCTCCAAATCTGTGGAATTCTTTCAAATGAATTTGGAGTACTTTTGCTTACCAGCTATATTGACAAGGACCTCTGTGAAAAGTTCTCAAAATGTTCCCCCACCACACACACACACATTTGGTTGCCAATTTTGGCGACTCTTGAAATGTAATTAAGGCTACAAAAGAAATGATTGAAGTGACCTTGGCCACTTGGTCCCATGAAATAGAGAGTCCTAAAAAATTAGTATGACAAATCACTTTCTAAATTTTAACCTAGACTTTGCAAGCCAGAGGACTGTAGGTCAGATTGGGCCCCAAAGCATTCTGTTTAGCTCATATCGCTAAAGAAAAATCTCAAGTTAATCACCAGCATTTGAAATCAAGAGCTGTATCAGGATTGCCAGCTTTTCTCCAGATATCAGGTGTGGCCGTGCCCAACCAGCCTTCCTTGCTGGACTGTTGTGGACAATGGGGCATGCTGGTCGCCACAGAGCCCCAGACCCCATCGTCATCCGCTTGAGTCACATAGGAGCCCTGCCTGGCCCGCGTGCATCGTGGTCCCAATCCTGCACTCTCATGAGGCTCCTGTTCTTGGTTTGCTCAGACTCAGAACCATTGTGCTCCATCCAGCGAAGGGCCCTGTAGGGTTTCCTGCTACAGATGGGCCTGAAGCCCAGACTCAGGATCAAATGCTGTAGCGCTTGATGGTTGGAGAAAATATTTGTGAGGTGCTCAGGAGGGAAACACTTGGTCCAAGTTTTCATAGGACGTATTGTCATCCTCGGGTAGTCTGAAAAATACACACATGTGTAATGATCTCTGTCTTCCTAGTGCTTGTGTTACTGCCTCTGCCCGCTGGTCTTCATATTCACCTCAATGTTTTAAGCTATAGAAGAATCATCCAATGTGCATTTAACTGCAGCCAGTTTAACCATATTGGAGAAGGAAATGGCAACCCACTCCAGTATTCTTGCTTGGAGAATCCCATGGACAGAGGAACCTGGCAGACTACAGTCCCTGGGGGTCCCAGGAGCCAACACAACTTAGCGACTAAACCACACACCACACAATTTAACCATATACACCCTGAAGAAGAAAGAAATCCTTGGCTGCATACTTTGCATATGTATGGGTACTCTTCAGAGGCTACCCTCTCCATTCCAATACCTTATCCGTGCCTCATTCACATGGAAGGGGATCCATTTCAGTCCCACCCTTCATCCCTACTCAGGGTTTATTTACAAAATCCCTGTTGACAGGATTTTTGTACACGATTGATGGGATTTCCCAGAATAATTCTTGCCATACCCACATCTTTTTTATGCATTGATTTAGAACCCAGACAGGTTGATTCTTGGGGAGAGAAGGTGATTCCTGGGGAGAGAAACAGGAAGATGACAGCCAAGGTCAAGGGCCGTGTGGAACTGACATTCTAGTGGGAGTTTTCAATTGGGCAGTTAGGATTCAGACTTTGATTTGCCAGACTCTAAAGGCATCGACTGCATCTTTCCCTACATCCTATGAGCTGAGCTAATTTTTATCCACCAGGTGCCAACACCCAAGTTGATAAGGTATCTTGGAACCACTTAATGGGCTTCTCAGGTGGCGCAGTGGTAAAGAATCTGCCTGCCAATGCAGGAGACGCAAGAGATTCAGATTTGATCCCTGGGCTGGGAAGATCCCTTGGAGTAGGAAATGGCAATCCACTCTAGTATTCTTGGCTGGAAAATTCCATGGACAGAGGAGCCTGGCGGGATAGAGTCCATGGGGTCCCAAAGAGTCAAAAATAATAACTAAGCACGCATGTGCACACTCATGGTACCACATTGTTGTTCAGTTGCTCAATCATGTCTGACTCTTTACAACCCCTTGAACTGTAGTACACTAGTCTTCCCTGTCCTTCACCATCTCCCAGAGCTTGCTCAAACTCATGTCCATTGAGTCGGTGATGCCATCCAACCATCTTGTCCTCTGTCATCCCCTTCTCCTGCCTTCGGTCTTACCCAACATCAGGGTCTTTTCCAATGACTCGGCTCTTCTCATCACATGGCCAAAGTATTGGAGCTTCAGCTTTAGCATCAGTCCTTCCAGTGAATATTCAGTGTTGATTTCCTTTAGGATTGACTGGTTTGATCTCCTTGCAGTCCAAGGGATTCTCAAGAGTCTTCTCCAATACCACAGTTTGAAAGCATCAGTTCTTCAGCACTCAGCCTTCTTTATGGTCCAACTCTCACATCCATACATGACTATTGGAAAAACCATAGCTTTGACTATACGGACCTTTGTTGGCAAAGTAATGTCTCTGCTTTTTAATACACTGTCTAGGTTGCAAAGAGTCAGACATGACTGAGCAACTTTCACTTTCACTAAGTTTGTCATAGCTTTTCTTTCAAGGAGCAAGACCATATAGTGGGTGGGAAAACATGCAAGAACGCAAGAAACAATGAGAGGTTAACACGATGGTTCCTGCTTGGTACCTACATGATCTAAACATGCATTTAACCTTTCGAATCTCAGCTTCCTTGGCTTGAGTAATGGGTCCCTTATGTGGTGGACCTAGTTCATGAAGATTATTTTGCTTGTTGAGTTGCTCCATCATGTCCAACTCTTCTGTGACTCCCTGGACTGTAGTCTGCCAGGCTCCTCCATCCATGGGATTTTTCAGGCAAGAATACTGGAGTGGGTTGCCATTTCCTACTCCAGGGGATCTTCCTGACCCAGGGATTGAACCTGCATCTCCTGCAAGTCTCCTGCTTTGCAGGCAGATTCTTTATGTCTGAGCTACCAGGTAAGTCCCTCATGAAGATTAGGGGTAGTAATAATGCTCCAACTTTGTAGTAATGTAGTAAGATTTTAAAATATATTTATGTGAATTACTTATTGTAATAAGGGTGTGATCAAAGCCGAGCTTTAATTAGTTCAACATCCTACATTCTATTTATATTTATACACTTGTTTTGGTGGCTCAGACAGTAAAGCGTCTGTCTACAATGTGGGAGACCTGGGTTCAATCCCTGGGTTGGGAAGATCGCCTGGAGAAGGAAATGGCATCCACTCCAGGACTATTGCCTGGAAAATCCCGTGGACAGAGGAGCCTGGTAGGCTACAGCCCATGGGGTCGCAAAGAGTCAGACACGACTGAGCGACTTCACTTTCACTTTCACTTTTACAAAAATGAAGCCATACTTGTCCTGCTGCTTGTTAACCGTAACAACACATGGTGACGTTAACATATAATCCTCAGTGACATTGTACAGCAGCTACATCACACTTCACCATGTGGATTTTTAACAATTTTTAAGCTGAACCTCTATTGATGTCCCTTTTGATTGTTTGAATCTTTCACATCTTTATAGGTTTAGCTTTGTGCATACCCTTGACTGTTTTAAGTCCCTGATCAGGGCAGCATTTTCCTCTGGCCCCACCCTGCTGTTTCCCTCCCTCTATTCTGGGAAAGGAACATTTGTTTGAAATCAACAAAAGAAGATCCTGACTGGGGATTTTGGGGTGTAGACTGGGGCGGGGATTCTGCTAGCCCAGGTATGGCTGTAAAACCAGATGAAAAGGCTGCTTATGCATACTGATGGAAGCCCAGATAACCTCCAGTTTACAAAACCCTCCTTACTGAGAGTTTTAAAGATGCCCTTCTTTTGTGATTTTAATAAGTCCTGACCCACCCACCCACGGAAACTACAAAAGAGCCAAAGAACCAGCAACCTGTATCTTTTCTTCTTATCTTCCTTCCTTGAATTCTTTCAGAAAGGTCTGGTTTTGAGGTTTTTCTCAGAGAAATGAAATACAAGTCCTGGATTTTTGACTTTTGGAAACAGAAGCATGGCTTTGGGAAAACAAGCAAGCTCTTCCCTAAACTGATATGACCTTCTGTGCCGTGCTAGAGCTGGGACCCTGGGCCTGAATGCTCAGATTTGGAGATTTGAGGGTGAGACAGGTAGAAAGCGAAAAATATGTAGGTGTAGGGTGGGCTGAGGGGGTCTAGGTCACTTCCCTGTCCTGTTTTCTCATGTAAAATGGGGACCTATCTCAGGGGCTCTGGTGAGATGAAAGAATCTGATGCCAGTAAAAGGCGTGATGCTCAAATCCTTGTATGAGTGATTGTCAAACTACAGTTAGGAATCAGTCTCTCAAGGAAAGCTTGAGAACAGGGCTTTCACTTAGATTTGAAGGTGCTGGGCATTCTGCAGAGGCTTCCCTGGAAGGCAGTCAGACCTGCACACAGCATCTTCCCATCACACATCAGCACCAGGAGCCCTGGCCTGCTCGCATTCTCCCAACACACCAAGCCCCAACAGACTTGGCCGTGCTGTCCCCTCTGCCTGGGACACACTTGCACCCAAACTGGTTGACCGCTGATATTTAATTCCAAGGTCAAGCATCATCTCAGAAAAGCCTCCCTCACTCTCTGCCAGGCTTAATCTTTCTTCACAACACATCACTCCTTGGAATCTCTGCTCACTTTCTGCGCTAAGTCTGTTCTTCCTTCTTCAGCCAGTGCCTTGCAGAGCGTTGGCACTCACCAGTGGCTCGCATGCCCTCCAGCAGAGCTCCATGGCTTTAAGAAAATGTGCACCGTGTGGGGGAAACCTTGTTAAAATCGAGGGTTTGTTTCAGTGCATATGGACTGGCATCCAGATCCTCTTCCTGGTTGTGATGCTGGGGGTCGGTGGACCACGCTTTGAGGAGCAAAGCTCACACGTGTCCTTTATGGTACAGACCCTACACGGTGGCGGGGCAGTGGGGATGGGGAGGTCGGCACAAGTGTCACAGAGGAGACCCTGGCAGGGGATGGGTTGGCTCTTGTTCTCATCTTGGGCCCTCTGGATCTGTCCTTTCATTTGGGTTCTGACATTGAGCACTGGGGTTTATTCTCCTCTCTTCACTCCCCCCGTCACTTTCTAGCTGCTACATTATTGATCCTCACGCCGTATCTTCTTTGCCCCCTGCCTTCTACTGTCCCCAAGTGTGGGTTAGCTTTCTAAAGCTGGTGCATCACTTGCCATGGCCTCCGGATTCCTTAAGACTCCTGACCACTCAGCCTGGCACCAAACAGGTGCAAAGACCTCTGCTGAGTAAAGGATGAGGTAACACCAAGGACCACCATGGGCACCTCCCCCCCCCAGGAGGAGGGGAGGCTCTATTGTCCCTTAGGCTCCATGCCTCATCTGCATATGTGAGCCTCCCAGTTGGGTTGGAAAAAGGTTTAGTTCCTCTCTTTATCCTGTAAGTAAGCTCTGCATAAAACTCTTAAGTGGAACAAACAATAAGGCCCCTGCCTTTGCAAAAACATCTTAATATCTGTTATTCTGGCTAATTCTCAGATAAGTGCTCTCTCCAGATGTCATGTGTTCTCAGACTCTGGGTCCAAGCGCATGACTCACTCATTTTAACTTTTTTGTGCCTCCATTTTCTCATCTGTGTAATGGGGATAATCAACATACCTTACTTAGATTGCCGTGAGGACAGTGACAAGTTAAGACCCTAACCTCAAGTTGCATAGCGTCTAATACCCGATGAGCTTTAATAATGCAGCTGCTATTTTGTTAGCAGAGTAGGAAACAGGCAGCGAGAAGCTCAGAGGCCAGTTCAAGGCTGCTTTCCTTGCTAATGGGAGGATGGGGCTGAACTAATTCTGATGACGCATTCTCTGCTTTCCATTATACCCCAGGCATCGCCGATCTGGGATTTTGTGGACCAGAATAATTTGTTTGAAATGGTCAAAATATGGGGGTGGGATTGGGTTGCCAGCTCTTCGGTGACCACCTGAGCTCACTGGCATTTCATCCAGGATGGGACTGTTAAGCATACACATCAGAGCAAGAACACAATTGACCTCGAAATTTAGCAGCCTCATTCTCGTGGAAGGACAGTTAGAAGGCGTCGGCCTCCATATGGCCTGACCCTTTGGCATCTGTACAACTTAGTCTGCTTCCCTGTGGCCTGATTTTCTTTCTTTCCTCGGTCCCATGGGGACTCTTGACAACTTTGTTCTAGAGCCATGACACCTCCCTCAGGGAACACTGTACATGTTTGGGGGCACACATCTTTGCTTGTCACAATAGCTGAGGGGCAGCTGGCATTTGTGGGCAGAGGCCAGCAATGCCAAATGTCCCAGAAGACACAAAGCAGCTCTCCAAGAAGACCTGTCCTGCTGCCCACGTGACTTTTGAACCCCCATCCCTAGCCATTCCTGTAGCAAAGAACCGTTTATCATCATCCAGGTCTAGAACCCAATTTCACATGACACTGAAACTAGTCAGTTTTTGCAAAGTCTTTAATATCCACTGACTTTTCCAGGAATAGATCTACTGTGTTAATGGAGGGGGAATATATTTTGTTCTGTTTGGAACTCGATCAAGAATTGTTCACCATTCCGGGAAATCCTGTCACCGACAGCATTGCTGCCTCCTCCTTGACTGTTGTCCCCGCTAAAGTTTGAGTCCCTGGGGGGCAGTCCCTGGACTCCACACAAGCATGGGGCCCAGTGTGATGGAAACCAGTGTGGGAGGCTACAGGGCCTGGTGATGACCAGCATAGGTGACTTCACCATGTGGTTTGGGCACTTTCTAGCTGGGTGTCCTTGAGGGAGTCTTCAGTCACTCTGAGCCTCTATTTCTTCAGCTGTAAAGTGAGGATCCCAAAGTCCCAGCCTCACAGGGTGTGAGGATGGGATGAGATAAGGGGGCCCTGTGCTCAACCCAGCAACAGGAACACACAAATAATAAGCATTACTAAAGATGCAAAGAATAAACAGACGGAAGAATGAAGTAGACCTCAGGATTGTGTGTATCATACATTGTTTCCATGGTATGTAATGGTGCTGAGTGGAGTCAGTGATGTGCACACACACACACACACACACACACACACACCCCGGTTGGATCCTTCCTCTCCGGTCTCCTCTGCCCTCCTGTCCCTCAGCCCCCTCTTTCTGTCTCTACTCCTATCACTTCCTTGTGCTGAGTGAGGGATGTCCTAAACCCCACCCAGCAAACCTGTCCTGCAGTGTGGCCTTGAGGAACAGAGCCCATGCCTGGGATCAAGGAGGCTAGGTTCAAGTCCCCAGCCACCACTTACTATTATTAGCTGAGTGATCACGACCTGCTGACCCCATTTTCTCACTGGCCAACCATCAGGTTGACTGCAAGGTAGGTTGGGAGGATGAAAGATGATTCCATGACCCCACGTGCAAGATGTTTGGCCCGGTGCCCAAAGATAGAGGTACACTTGGTAAGCAAGCCCCCTCCCCTCCTATCCCCTCCCACTTTTGTTCCCAGAGGCTCACACCTGGGTTTCAGAGAACCTGTGAACCCTCATAAGACGGTGCCCAGGGGACGGGGCATGGGATGGGGGCATGGAGAAGATGATTAGGAATGCTGCAGAGGTGTCTCCACCTGTGGGAAAGCTTTCCATCTCTCTCCAGGAAGCAGGTGTGCTGCAGGTAAAGGGGCTGGGGTTGGGGAGACGTATCCCAGGTGGAAAGAGTGGCAAGGAAAGAGCGGCAAGAGAGCAGAGCAAGTTCGAGAAGTGCAGCCCTGTGCTTTCCATCCCCTGATTGCTCCTCTCTGCAGGATGTGGTTGGAAATGCCTTCTTGCTTATCCCATCCTTGGAAAGGTCATCCCACTTGACTTAGAGTTATGGCATTCATTGTTTGCCTGAAATTCAAAGTTCACTGGGCATTTTGTATTTTAATCTGGCAAGTCCGGCTGCAGCCCCAGGTCCTGGGCGAGTGCTCAGTGCACGGCAGTGCACAGTGTGTGCGTGCTCAGCAGTGTCCAGCTTTTTGCAATCCAGTGGACTGTAGCCCGTCAGGCTCCTCTGTTAATGGGATTTCCCAGGCAAGAATACTGGAGTGAGTTGCCATTTCCTTTGCCAAGGGATCTTTGCGACCCAGGGACCAAACCCAGGTCTCCTGTGTCTCCTGCATTGGCAGGCAGATTCTTTACCACTGTGCCACTTGGGAAGCCTCAAGAGTTATGATGAGGATCAAACTAAATGGCTTGTGGTAAATTTTAGGTACCTGCAGCTCTGTACTGATTTCCCTCAAAATCAGTTCTTGGATTCTTGACTTTCTATTCACTCAAATTGATTAATTGGGAACCTACTGTGGAATCCCATGGACAGAGGAGCTTGGAGGGCTACAGTCCAATGGGTAGCAAAGAGTCGGGCAGGACTGGGTGACTAACCATGCACGCATTGTGTCTCAGCTTCCTCATCTGTATAATGGGAGTGAGGATGGTATCTGTTTTGTGGGGCAGATGGAGAATAAAACAGCTGAGAGTTGCAAAGTGCTGACCTCTCATCTGGTACGGAGAAAGCATTCACAGTCCAGCAGCCCTGCCTCATCTCTGCCCACACTTGCTGGTCCTTTGGGGACAAGTCCCTTGCCCACCTGTGACCACCCCACCCTGGCCTGTTTCCCTGTCACTCCAGGGAAGGAAGAGGGGCTGGCGCATGTGACTTTAAAGTTCTGTTTCAGTTTTAACATTTGATTGCCGGTGAGTGTGTGTGTGTGTGTGTGTGTGTGTGTGTGTGTGTGTTTATGGGGAGTGAGGGTGGGTGGGACGGAGGCCGGGAAAGACACTCTGAGAAATGTTTATATTTTATGCCTTTTGATGTAATTCCAGTCAAACCAGATCTTAAAACATGCAGCAGGAAGCTCCTTTAAATGTTTAATTTGTTGTTTTTCTTAGAAATGATTATTTCCACATGAGCCTAGAGACACTCCAGTCTCATCCTGTCTTCCCTCCTTTTATTGTTCCTAAAACTCCCTGGGCGGCGGCTGTTTACTGCTGCCAATCAGGTGGGCTTTGCACAAACCATGCTCTTGGAACCAACAATTGCCCCAAAAAAACAACACACAGAGTCCACCCAACAACACTTGGGTCTACCCTGTCCCTTGGGAAAGAGGTATATATCTTTAGGGAATTCTCTGCAGCTGGGTAAGGGGTGTCATTTAAAAGAAATCCAACCTGTAGAATTCCTTGCTAAAAGCCACGGTAATTTTTTTTTTTGACATGTCCGCACTGCTTTATTTATTTATTTATGGTTGCACTGGGTCTTCATTGCTGTACTTGGGCTTTCTCTAGTTGTGGAGCGCTGGCTTATCACTGTTTTGTTTCTCTTGTTTCAGAGCACAGCCTCTAGACGCATGGGGTTCAGTACTTGCGTTTTATTAGCTGTGGCTCATGGCCCTTGAGTGTGCAGCCTCAGCAGCTGTGGCTCCCAGGCTCTAGAACACAGGCTCAGTAGTTGTGGCGCACGGGCTCAGTTGTTCCACGGCTTGTAGAATCTTCCTGGACCAGGAATCAAACCCTTGTCCCCTGCATTGGTGGGTGGTTTCCTATCCACTGAGCCACCCGGGAAGTCTGTCACAGTAATGTTTTATAAGATAGATTGAGAAGAAGAAGACCTGGGGTGGGGATGTGAGGGCAGTGTGGAACTAGATTTCTTGGGGGATCTTCTCAGTGTTCAGTTTTTGATGCCAACAACTTAGTCTTGGGTTCGAAGAACAATGGAGTGAAGAAGAAAAAGAATGAGATAACTTTAATAAGAATTGGGGCAAGAGATACTTGTGATCTTTAAAAGACTTAAACCCCAACCATGTCAGAGGTGGCTGCATCCCCAGCCTTTCAGCTGGTAACCCAGGAGGGTGTCACAAGGAACTGGAGAGTATTTATGAATGGGGCGGGGTGGGGTTAATGCCTGACCCGAAAGCCAACATCAAAGGTTTGTTACAAGGGAGCAAGGATAACAGGAGCCCCTGTGAGGAGCTGGGGAGCCTCTGGAGGTGGGTCTGCAGGATTCTACACCCAGGCTGAGGCTGGGCTCTGGTTGCTGATGGGGTCAGAGAGGGGGCTTGAGCCCATGGATGTGTGACGGGGTCCCTCTGCAGGGGAGACTTCCTGACAGGCAGGATGTGGTGGGGGCATGATGGTGGGCTTGGGACAAAGCATATAACTCTCTGAGTCTCAGTTTCTTCCTCTGTAACTGGAGGGTGACTTTCAGCTTATAATGTTCCTGTGAAGGTGAGAGAAGCTAATGGGGGTAAAACATGCCCAGTGAAGAGCAGCAGTAGGACTTCAGAATGGAATATGCCTTATTGCTGTTTTCTGGTTATAACCGGGGTTTCTGAACCTTGACCCTGTTGAAGGCTTGATCCAGATCCTTCTCCGCTGGGGGCTGTCTTGTGCACTGTCGGGTGTTTAGCATCACCCTTGGCTTCTATGCGCTAGAAGCCAGTAGCAGCTCCCCCTGACCCCCACGAGGGACAACCAAAAATGTCTCCAGTCATTGCCAAGTGTCCCTTGTCGGGGGCGGGGGGGGGTGGCCCAAAATCCACCCTTCATATAACCAAGTTATAACTAAAATGCATGCCTATTGTAAACTAATAGACTTCCCAAGTGGTGCACTGGTAAAGAATCCATCTGTCAATGCAGGAGACACAAGAGATGGGAGTTTGATCCCTGGGCCAGGAAGAGCCCCTGGAGTAGGAAAAGGCAACCTGCTCCAGTATTTTTATCTGGAAAATTTTATGGACAGAGGAGCCTGACAGACCACAGTCCATGGAGTTGCAAAGAGTTGGACATGACTGAGGACACACACACACATTTTAAACAAAACTGAGACTAAAAACTGTTATCGACCAATATACAAGAATGTAAAGAAGAAGTAACTATCTAGAAATTCCAGTATCACCATGTTTGCATTTAAATGTATATATTTACAGAGATTTTTCTATGCAAACAAACACACGGCACACACACACACACACACACACACACACCAACAGCACATATGTCACTGTTTTCTTTTAGGGCTTTGAGCAGTGGGTCTCATCCCTGAGTGTGTATGAGAATCATGCTTGTTAAAACACAGACCCACTCCCTGTTTCTGAGGTTGACAGTCTGCATTTTGAGTGAGTTCTATGGTGATCTGGGGAATACACTGAGACCCACTAACTTTGATCCATATTTCTCAAAACCTGTGTCAGACGCTACTGAATCTATCCGAGGTCATTTTAGGTGGTTTACAGGCATGGTATTAAGTGATGTTGCATCCCATCAAAAGAGTTATTCTTGTTTTCAAATTCTTTTCTAATTTTTCTGCTTATATCAAAGAGCCAGTTTCAGTTTGAGGTTCGTCTGTCTTCATGCTTCTCTAACATTTGCAAGTCTTTCTCCTTGCTTACTTATTATTTTTAATAAAAAGGGCCTCAAACTTAGAGACTTCACTGACACTGCTTGTCTAGCGAGGATTTAACGGTATTATTTGGTTTTGCTGTATTTGTTTAGTTAATAGTCATCAGGAAGGGCAAATGATATTGGTTAACAGCAGTGATACGAACTTGTCTTTCAAAATTAAGTCCCTAAAATGAGTCATTTTAGAAGAAAAACAAGTAAATAAAGTGTAGGTGGCAAGGTATGAGGGAAACGCTTTGTGGAGGGCACTGGAATGACCGAAATCTGGGGAACGTTTGATGTACTAATTGCACATGTTTCTGATTCCCACCCCAGCTGATGGCAGTGTGACCCTGGCACTCTGGAAAGTTCCTCCCTATCTCTGGGGGCCAGTCTGCCCACCGCTACATCTGCTCCAAGGGCTGGAGGACCAGGATGGTCCAGATTCTCACTGTGATTGGCTGGCATCAGGCTCCAGGTATGAGACATGCAGCAGGGCATCTTCCTTCTGTTTCTGCCTCTGAGCACTGACACACTCCTCGAGTCCTTCTGGAACAGCTGGCCTGTTTTCTGTGGCCTTGGCCAGGCTGGGCTCACTTCCTAATGTGCCGTGCCAGGGTGCTCACCTTTGGTGTGCAGAGATGAAGCTTTGCTTCTTGTTTGTTTGTGGCCATATTACACGGCATGTGGGATCTTTGTTCCTTGACTAGGGATTGAACCCACATCTCCTGCACTGGAAGGCAGAGTCTTAACCACTGGGCTACCAGGGAAGTCCTGAAGTTTTCTTCATCAGCTCCTGCCCTGCTCTCCTGAGCTTGGCACTCTCCTGACTATAAAATTCTTCAGTAGAAGCACCCTCCCCCAAAATGGGTGATGGAGAAAATTCAGACTTTTGGGCCTGATTTTTAAGGCCATTTATCATCTGTTTACTCAGGCTGCTTCATGGATAGACATTTGTACCGGGCTTAGTACTCAGAAGGGCCCAGGGCTGGACTGAAGGCTCTGCTGTTGCTGTCTGGAAATTCTTATTTATTTATTTTCACATCATTCCTTATATATCTTTGCTAAGCTTTTTATTGGTTAGGTCGCATTATGCATGTCTCCACACCCAAAATAAATTTTTGAAAACCACTGGATTTGAAAATAACACACCATGACTTAGTCAACGAAGAGTTCTAACATGTACCTACATGTACAGTCAATGAACTTAAGTGAAAGATAGAATATTCAGAAGTCGAATATTCAGGTAAGTCATTTAGGAGACCTGCTTGGCAGGAGAGGAGAGATCAGGACTCTGGTAGCTACGTGATTTAGCAGTTCATTGTGTATCTTGTGAGGACTGGAGTGGTGGCAATTCTTAGTAGCTCTTTTTTTTTTTTAAGCTTATTGTTGTTCAGTCTCTCAGTCGTATCTGACTCTTTGCGACCCCATGGATTGCAGCGCGGCAGGCTTCCCTGTGCTTTACCATCTCCTGGAGTTTGTGCAAACTCAAGTCCATTGAGTCGCTGATACCATCCAACCATCTCATCCTCTGCTGCCCCCTTCTCCTCCTGCCTTCAATCTTCCCCAGCATCAGGGTCTTTTCCAGTGAGTTAGCTCTTTGCATCGGGTGGCCAAAGTATTGGAGCTTCAACTTCAGCATCAGTCCTTCCAATGAATATTCAGTGTTGATTTCCTTTAGGATTGACTGGTTTGAACTCTTTGCAGTCTAAGGGACGCTCAAGAGTCTTCTCTAGCACCACAGTTTGAAGGAATCAGTTCTTCGGTGCTCAGCCTTTTTTATTGTCTAGCTCTCACACCCGTATATGACTACTGGAAAAACCATAGCTTTGACTAGACGGATCTTTGTCAGAAAAGTAATGTCTCTGCTTTTTAATATGCTGTTTAGGTTTGTCATTGCTTTTCTTCCAAGGAGCAAGCATCTTTTAATTTCATGGCTGTGGTC
>NW_011494739.1:3212323-3245042 GCF_000754665.1 Bison bison bison
GATTAGGAGACTTAAAAAAAAAAATATATATATATATATATATATATTTGGCTGCACTGGTCTTAGTTGGAGCACATGGAATCTTTAGTTGTTGCATATAAATTCTTAGTTGTGACATGTGGGATTTAGTTCCCTGACCAGGGATTGAACTTGGGCCTCCTCCACTAGGAGCTAGGAGTCTTAGCTACTGGACCGCTAGGGAAGTCTCCTTAGCAGCTCTAAACCAGGGACCCCACAGTTTTATTCTGCACGGGGCCCTGCCCTAGGGCTTCCCTGGTGGCTCAGTGGTAAAGAACCTGCCTGTTGATGCAGGAGACATAAGAGATGTAGGTTTGATCCCTGGGTCGGGAAGATCCCCTGGAGGAGGGCATGGCAACCCACTCCAGTATTCTTGCCTGGAGAATCCCTTGGACAGAGGAGCCTGGCAGGCTACACAGTCCATGGGGTCACAAAGAGTTAGACACGACTGAAGTGACTTAGCATGCTGCACGGGGATGAACTAGGGTTCCCAGGAAAGGCCAAACTCTGTCTCAAAAAGCCTCTCAGATCCAGCCACACCCCCTTGACTTCTCATCGACAGCAGACTTTCAGATTTGAAGATAGATGTCAGACTTTTAAAGGTTGACAGCAATTAACGTTTTTTAAAAAAGAAAACACAAGTCCAAACTAAGAGACTTTGTACAAAAAGCTAACCTGGACTCTTCAAAGACGTCCATGTCTTAAAAGACAAAAACCGAAAATGACAGCAGAGTAGTCCTAGATGAAAGGAAGACGGAGGAGATACGACAGCTAGGTGCCAGGCAAGGGACTACAGCGGACATTATTGGGACAGCTTGGGGACGTGGACTGTGTATTAGGTAATAGAGCGTGTACTACTATGTCAGTATGGTAAGAGTATGCGTGCCTGTGTGCAAAGCTGCCTCAGTCTTGTCCAACTCTTTGCGACCCCATGGACTGCAACCCACCAGGCTCCTCTGTCCATGGGATTCTCCAGGCAGGAATACTGGAATGGGTTGCCATGCCCTCCTCCAGGGGATCTTCCCAACCCAGGGGTCAAACCTGCATCTCTTACTGTCTCCTGCATTGGCAGGCGGGTTCTTTACCACTAGTATCACCTGGGAAGCCCATGATAATATAATTGTGTGCTATTATCATGCTAATATGTGCAATGTTTATATAATATTTCACACAGAACAGTGTTAGAACTGTATTGTGGTAATATAAGGGAATGTCCTTAGTAGACATATATATATATATACACACACACATATACATGTACATATATGGTTTGTGAGCCTTCTAGTCCTAGTTTATGACATTTACATTAAATTATCTGAAGCACGGGGAACTTTCTGCCTGGCTTTTACGTCTATGAAACCTCTCCAATCCCTCGGAGTTAACCCAGTAGCTTGTACTGGGCGCTCAATACGGTTCCGGCAGTTCAGACTAATCGAGAGAAGAAAAAAAGGCTTTCGCGTGATACTGCCATTTGCATCACACTGGATAAATTTAGTCGCATGGCGATGGCTAGCGCCAAGGAAGGCTGAGAAATGAAGTCTTTATTCCAAGAGACCACATGCCCACCTGAAGTACAGGGATTCTGTTCCTGCTGAAGAGGAGAATGGTGACACTAAGGGACAAACAGAAGCCTCTGCCACACCCCTACACCAGAGAGGATCTGGCATGTACTTAATCAAAAGTCAGCAAACTCCATCCCATGGGCCAGATCTGGCTAGCTGCCTGTTTGTTTACACTCCATGAGCTAAGAACAGTTCTTAGATTTGTCAGTGATTGCATTTTAGGTAGTTACAAGAGAACTTACATAACAGCCTCCATGTCATTTTTTAGCCAGTAAAGCCTAAAATATTTACTATTAATATCTGGCCCTCTAGGAAAACTTTTGCTGATCTCCTGTATTAGATGCTTAATAATAATACATTCTTTTAAATATTTACCTTTTCAAGTATGTACTGCTGCTACTGCTGCTGCTGCTGCTAAATTGCTTCAGTGGTGTCCAACTCTGTGCGACACCATAGACGGTAGCCCACCAGGCTCCCCTGTCCCTGGGATTCTCCAGGCAAGAACACTGGAGTGGGTTGCCATTTCCTTCTCCAATGCATGAAAGTGAAAAGTGAAAGTGAAGTGCTCAGTTGTGTCGGACTCTTAGCGACCCCATGGACTGCAGCCTACCAGGCTCCTCTGTCCATGGGATTTTCCAGGCAAGAGTACTGGAGTGAGGTGCCATTGCCTTCTCCCAAGTATGTACTAGTCATTTGCTATGTGCCAAGCCCTGAAGATGCAGCTGCAAGCTACCCTCACAGGACTCTAGGGCTAGTAGGGGACAGAGATAAGCAATAGCTAGTGAAATGTACTTGATTACAATTGTGCTTTGTGCTGTGAAGCAGTATGGGGTGCTATGAATGCATAGGATGGGGGCACCTAGTCTATTTGGAGCAGGCCAGGGAAGGACTGCTTATCTGAAATCTGAAGAAGAAGGAGTTAGTTAACCTGGTTAGCCCGGTGGGGTGTGTGTGTGTGTTGAGAGGAGGAGCCTTTCAGGCACAGGGAATAAGGATGAAGACCTCAAGACGGGGAAGATCTTGATTTCATCTAGAAGTGACCAATGGCCTGTGTGTGCTTTGTAAGAATGAAGGGAGAGGGAAGCGGGGCAGCACAGAAATGAAGGAAATCCTCTCCTGGGATGTGCAGGAAACATATCAGCTGGGGTGATTCACACTGTCTCCATCTGTTTCTGTTTCCAGCGGCCTCTCAAATTCCATGAAATAGCCATTTCTAAAATGTACCCACTGTCTTCCTCTCTTTTCATCCCCACCGCCTTCCACTGAGTCTCTTATAGGGGAAAAAAAAAAAATGCAGGAATCCCAGTAAGACTGGTCCAGCCACATGGAAAGTGGCCCAGAAAACTGCTTGGTGATGGCTGCAAATGCCGTGAGAAGAAAATTATCCTATAATTGAAGGGGAAATTCTTTCTTAGGATTGTTGGAGAGTTCTACAAGCTTCTTTCATCTGTGGCTTGCTCCATGCTTTAATTAATTTGGATTCAGGAGGTTTCCCAAGCCTCCGGTTGTACCGTCTCCCTGGGACATCAGGCCTTCTGTTGCGGGGAGACTGAGGCCATAGAGACCCTGGAGCTTTGGGACAGGTCCTGCGTCAGAGAGCTAGTTTCTGAGCATGCTAAGGCTCAGGCTTTCAGGAAAGAACTCAACAGCTGTTCCAGAGAAAAGGAAGAGTTTCTACCCTAAAACAACTTTTTGTTATAAAACTGGTTAAATCCCACTTTACATAGGACTGGGAAAAAAACAACAACATATAAGCACTTGAAATTCATGAACCCTTTTTATATTACAACTGGCTAAGGCAAACCCTATTATCGCCACTGAGTTATTCTCTTCTTTTTTGATTTTTAACTGAAGCCCTACTCAGAAACTAGCTTAAACAAAAATGGCAGTTTGTTGGCTCCAGTAAGTAAGAACATCTAGGAGGCAGATCTGCCTTCAGGCATGTCTGGTTCCATGGGTTTAAGTGATGTCACCAGAGCTGTCTCTCTCTCTCTTCCTCAGGTATTCTCTCTTTTTTCTGTTTTCTACTATGAAGCCGCCTTCAGGGGCTCACAGAGGTTTTTTGCAACCTATGACTTCTTCCCAATAGATCTATGAAAATACCGAGAGAACAGTTCTGAGAGGCACAAAGATGGTGAGGCACTTCAAAGAACTTTGCTCATTGTTCTGACAATATCCTTCCCTTGGGTGTTTCAAGAAACTTTAGTAAAGTTTCCAATTACTTTCAACCTTTTGTCTTCTTAATGGATTGTTTCTTTGAAACTATGTAGAAAAACAGACACAAACCAGTCACCCCTTGTCCTACAAAGTTATTACAATTACCTATCATTTGGGAGTGTGTCTTCTTCACTTGGTCCCAAAGCATTTCTGTATAATTGTGGTGGTGGTGTGGAGGGCAGCATGGTTTATATGAATTTTGGAGCTGATGGACTTGGGTCTGAATTCTGCTGTTTTTATTCTTATAAAGTGTGTGGCCTTAAATAAGAAGGAAGGGAAGAGGGAGAGAAAGAATTCTCTCCATCCTTGAACTGAAAGCCTGATACTCCTTGCTAATTGGACCACCTCTGACCAATGCCCGGTGGCCAGGGAAATGCTGTGTGCTTATTGGCTTAGGTCTGAGTCACTTGAACCAATCATGGTGGAAGGTGGGGAGAGAGCATTCTGATTGGCTTAGGCAGATGGCGATGGCTGCAATCAGAGGGTGGAGGTGTGAACATCCTGCTGGCCTATTAGATCACCGAGCCCAGGGCCAGGTCACAGCAGGCAGGCTGTACCACCTCACTGTGCAGGACAGTGTCGTCCTTAGGGGTGGCGGAAGTAGCCGTTGGGCCATATTGGCTTCCTCTCCTGTGGTCTGAGGCTCTGTTTTCCTGGACCCCATGCCCTCTGCCGCATCCCCCATCTACTACCTCTCCGTACTTCCTAACTGCATCCCGAAACCAGGATTCTACCACATTCTGAGCCCACGCCTTCTCCTGAACTCAGAGACAGTCCTAACTGACAGTTTGGAGGTTAGACGGTTTTTATTGTTTTCTCCTTGGCAAAACATGAATGCTGTGTAATAAGAAAATGAAACTTTTTTTTTTTTTTTAAGAAAAATTAGAAGAAAGCTGGGAGGGATGGGACTCGTAAAAATAAAAGCACAAATCCCAACTTTAGTAGCAAATTGTATTTCACATAGCTCTAAACAAACTAGGCTTGAGACAGTTCTACAAGAGCCAACCAGATGCATAGGAATTGTTTCTCACAAAGGCAGCGCCAAAGGAAGGATGCAAGCAGGGAGATTCTCTAGGGAAAAGACCCTCCAGGCTTCTGAGGTTGCATTATAGTAATTGCTGTCAGTGCCCATGGTTTTCTGAGGGCTTACTGTGTGAACAGTTACCTATGCATATTATCTATCATCCTCCCTAAGGCCTCCTAGCACAGAACAGGCACCTGAGGCACAGGTCAGGGGGCTTGCCTCAGGGCGTGTGGTTTGCAGTCGTAGGACTGGCACCCACGTCCGTGTTTCTTTCTCCAGAGCTTTCTAACCACTGTCGTTCCCTGCCTCCCTTCAGATCTGGGACTTGAGAAAGTTTGCCGTCTGTGTTTTCTGGAGTGAGCTGGGGCCTGAGGCAAACAGAGCCTGCCCTCCTGGTTTCTGTAATCTGTTGGGTTTTGGTTCGGTTCTTGTAGGTCTATTTCAAGCTGGCCAGAGAAGGGGTCTTATTCTTTTTTTACTTCCTGTTCCCTGAGTTGCAGTTGCTCAGTCATTCAGTCATGTTTGCCACCCTGTGGACTGTAGCCCACCAGGCTCCTCTGTCCATGAGATTTCCTAGGCAAGAGTACTGGAATGGGTTGCCACTCCCTTCTCCAGGGGATCTTCCCAACCCAGGAGCTGAACCCAAGTCTTCTGCATTGGCAGGTGGATTCTTTACCACTTGAGCCACTTGGGAAGCCCCCTTCTCCTGAATTCTCCACAACTAAGTTGACTCCAACAAACCTGGAGTCATCTAACTTTTGGGGTATTTTATTTATTTGTTATTTAAAAAATATGTATTTATTTATTTGGCTGTGCTAGGTCTTAGTTATGGCACATGGGATCTTTTTTTTAATAATTGTGGCATATGGGATTTTTAGTTGCAGCATGTGAGATCTAGTTCCCTGACCAGGGGTCAAATGTGGGTCCCCTGCATTGGGAGATGAAAGTCTTAGCCACTGGACCACTTTGGGGTGTATTTTAGATGAGAGGGAAGCAGTGTACTGTTAACCCTTCCAATGGGCAAGATCCCTAGACTTGGGGAGCAATGAGAGTACCTTTTCATCCTGACTTTGTGGGGAGAGGCAGACTAGAAAGGGTCAAGATAATCTCTCTGAGAGATAAGTGCCAAAAAGTCAAGAAAGCAAGATGAAGTGGTCGAGGGGGACGGCTTCAGATGGGATTAGGCAGGACCTCTCTGAGGAGGTCCTTTCTCTAATCAGAGCCCTGAATGGTGGGGAGGAACCAGCCATGGGAGAGTCTGGGGAGAGAATCTTGAAGGCAGATGGAGCAGCAGGTGTTAAGATTTGGAGGGTGAACACAAGCTAGCCAGACGAGAGGGGCAGGGGACGTGGGAGGAAAGGCCCCACTGGAAGAAGGAACTGTATGACCTGGAATGTCTCTAAGCCCTTGAAAGTTTCTGCCATTGTCAGCTGTGACATCATCTGAGTCTATGCCCAGTAGTCTCCCCAACCTGGTAACACAGGGGTCCACTTAGTGGCCAAAGAACATGGTCTTTGGGGCCTTCAAGGGCAGTGAAGTCGGGGGGCACTGTGGGTGTCACCCTGCTCTCCTTGGGGAAGGGAAGTTGCAGGTTGGGAGAAAGAGTTGACTCCGTCCCACTCAGATTCGGATCAAAGGGACCAGAGCGACAACCCACGGTGTGTGGCAGGCACAGACAGTCCCCCCATGGGGACCCTGGAGCTTCTTACTAGCTAGCTGCTTCACTCGGGCTCAGCAGCCTGTGAGGCCAACAGCCCGGAGGGGTGCAGCCTGCCTCGCTGCCAGGCTCAGAATGCCAGGAGGAAAGAAGAGCAGGTTTTGCTGAGAAAGCATGAGTAGTCACTTATAAAAATGCTTTCTGTTGGTTTTTTTTTTTTTTTTCTCTTGCTTTTCCTCTTTCCAGTTCAGAGCAGAAGGCACCGCCTTATCCTGGAGGCAACGTCAGGTTGTTTTTCAAAAGTGAAAACTGATATTTGCTCTCTGAGCTGTGTTGATCTTCATTTTAGTGGCCCTCCAGGCAAGCAAATAAGAAAATATCAGTTTCTGGGATAGGAGAACTGAGAGATGCCATAATTGAGGGGCAGCAACCCAAAATTTAATATGGGTGATTTGTTTAAATATTCACTGGATCTGTTTAAACTTTCCAAATAACCAAAATTATATTCTGGGGAGGCTGTAGGGTGCATAGGTCAAGTACATGGGTCATGAACACTTGAGTTTTAGTCTTCCTTTTGCCCTTTACTAGCCCTAAGAATTTGGGCAAGTTCTTTATCTTTATATGGCTTTCCTGGGGGCTCACACAGTAAAGAATCTTCCTGCAATGTAAGAGACCTGGGTTCAGTCCCTGGATTGGGAAGATCCCCTGTAGGAGGAAATGGCAACCCACTCCAGTATTCTTGCCTGGAGAATTCCACGGACAGAGGAGCCTGGCAGGCTACACCCCATGGGGTTGCAAAAAGTTGGACACGACTGTGACCAGCACACACTCATCTTCATAAGTCTCAGTTTACTTGTGTTACAAAGTGGAAATAAGGGACCTCCCTGGTGGTCCCTGTTAGCTCAGTTGGTAAAGAATCCATCTGCAATGTGGGAGACCTGGGTTTGATCCTTGGGCTGGGAAGATTACCTGGAGAAGGGAAAGGCTACCCACTCCAGTATTCTGGCCTGGAGAATTCCATGGACTGTATAGTCTGTGGGGTTGCAAAGAGTCGACACGACTGAGTGACTTTCATTCACTGGTGGTCCAGTGGTTAAGACTGCACTTCCTATGCAGAGAGTACGAGTTTGATCCTTGGTCAGGAAATTAAGATCCCGTGTGTTGTGAGGCATGGTTAAAAAAATTAAAAACATAGAAATAAATTAACAAAAAAGGAAATAAGATCAATTTTTAGGTATTCATACAGATGCATTTGAATGTCAATATACATGTATAATTTTTAGTTTAAAAAATGGAAATAATAAATCTTTCTCATAGAATTGTTGTACCTGACAAATAATAGATGCACAGTGTCTGCTTGAATATACATAAGGTGTTTGGGGTTGTGCTGGGGCATGACAGCAGCTCATGAAATTTAAGCATTGGTATAACAATAATAATTAGTGTAATAGTCGTGCTAATGAGGGGTAGATACTGGAGTCAGACTTTCTGAGTTACCTGGCTCTCCTACTTACCAGCTTTGTGGCTCTAGTCAAGTTAGTTGACTTCTCTGAGCCTCAGTTTTCTTGACCACAATATGGAGATGATAGTAAAACATGGTTATGAGGATGACATGACTAAGAACTTAGAACTGAGCTAGATACAGGGTGAGCACTATGTGAATGTTGCTGCTAAGCCGCTTCAGTCGTGTCCGACTCTGTGCGACCCCATAGACAGCAGCTCACCAGGCTCTGCCATCCCTGGGATTCTCCAAGCAAGAACACTGGAGTGGGTTGCCATTTCCTTCTCCAGTGCATGAAAGTGAAAAGTAAAGTTGCTCAGTCGTGTCCGACTCTTTGAGACCCCATGGACTGCAACCTACCAGACTTCTCCGTCCATGGATACTGTTATATTATTATGAATAGTGTGTTGTTCCAGTGCTAGAGAGTATTCTTTCTGAGAGCAGGGACTTGGTCCTATTCTCCACTATATCCCCAGTGTCTGCAACAGTGCTTAGCACACAGTAGGTGCTAAGTAAAATTTCACCAACTTTGTTGAATAAATGAAATGGAAGGAAAAGAATCATTTCTGTGTTTCTCTGCAGATGGAAAGATCCTGAGCCCCTCTATATGCTAAGAACGGTGATAAGTCTAGAATGGAATCCCCTCTCCCCTGACTCCAAGTAGGTGACTTTCATGTTCACATCTCTTGCCCCAAATATAATAGCACTCGGCAATGGGAAGCAAGGGCTCCTTGGTTCCCCATGAACTCACAGTGCTAAATAGGAACCCTGTCTCCACCATGCATCTCCCAGCAGGGTCACCCCTGGCTCAGGAGCCTGGAATCTCACTGGAGACTCACGGTCAGTTCATTTGCATCTCTATGGCCTTCCCAGGGAAGATGGATGAAATAGTACTGATACATGTAGATGACACCAGTTATGCCATTTTGATGGAGCTTTGTGTTCACACATCTGACTGAAGGGGAGAATAAAGGGGTGCACACAGGCTACGGCACACAGGCTACTGAGGGGCAGAGCGAGATGAGAAGATGAGCCAGTTAAGGAACCACAGAGCATTCCTAGGATACTAATTTAGGCTGGCAGTGTGAGACCATCCCTCAAGGAACTATTGGTTGTCACCAGACTGCCTCCATAGAAGGGTGTGCCAGTGACGTGTGGGGGTGCTGAGAAGGGCCAGACCTGAATTGCTCTATAGAATAAAGCTTGGAGTCCTTGTAGCATTGCTTCTATGCTTGAAAGCCAGTAGGGCTTTTATCCTGCTTCCCAAAGTGGTCATGTCTGGGGCAGGTGGTGATATGTCAGCGTGTACAGCTGTAGCTTAAACATGGCATGTATTTCAAAGCTGGTTAGAAACCCTTTTAAGACAATTTAATACAAGTATCAATGAAGTAGGATGATCAACTGTTTCATAGATTTTTAAGTTAAAACACAGGACTTCAAAAAAATGTTACATCCGCTCCAGTCAGATCATCCAGATTCTCAGAGAACTTGTTTGCTTTTGTATCAGCAATTAGAAATATTCTGGCGGACACATTTATGAAGTACTGGTATTCTTAAAACCCTGAAGTGGGACCCAGCCAATTGGCCATCTCCCTTTAATTCTTCCTGTGAGACTGATTTCTGGAAGGAGTTGACGTCTTTGATCTTGAACTCCCTCAGAGAAACAGGCTAGAGTTAAGCTATTATTAGCACTGATGGGGCATTTAGAAGGAGAGTTTTTTGGTTTCTGGGACAAAACCCAATCAAAACTGGTTAAAGCCAAAAAAGGACACTGTTTGGCTCACAGAATTTGGAAACACAAGGATGGATTCATGGATTCATATGTGGTCATCAAAGCGTACATTCTCTCTCTTTAAAGCTCTTCTCTCTCTTTCTCTGTCTGGCCTCTTGATATTTTTCCACAGAGGGACTTCCTTTATGCAGCTGTGCAAAAGTGGGAGGGTCATAGACACTGACACAGCCAAATTTACACACGAGGCAACCTTGTCCCATGGCCAGCCCAGAGATACGAGAGGGCTCAGATTTCTCAGGGTCTGCCCATAAAATCCCAGGGCAGGGGTCTGATTGGCCCAGTCTGGCTCATGTGGGTGAGCCTAGGCCAATCATAATGGCCAGGGAGACGACACACTGTGATTGGCCTGACCTGGATTATGTTTCCCTTTAAGGAAGGTGATGAGGCAGTAGATAACTGGACAGCAGAACCACATGCTCCCCAAAGGTAGAAGGGAGTCATTTACCAGAGTTGGGGAGAAATGGGGAGTATGGGGCAGAAATAAAGCACAGATATACACCACCTAGGAGAAGGTGTTCATGTTTGGAGGAACAGGAAGGCACCTAACGTCTTCTTGTGAAGTTAGCTCCAGGTAGGCACGGGCTTCATTTAAAGACAGGTTCCACATTTTCAGAGACCTTATCTGCCTTCTCAGGAGGATATTAAAAATTAGAAAAGGACACTTGTTTTCATGATCAGACCATGACTTTGGTTTTGATTTCTGTACATGTTAATAGGGTGGGAGAATGTTCTGGAGCCAATGGCTCAGTCGTGGTGCTAGTTTCTAATTCTGTGCATCCAGCAATCCACAAGCTGCCTGTGTAGCTCGACGGGTGCACCAAAGAAGAAAGATTCATGGACAAAACTTTTGAAATATGTAATAGTTTTAAGCCAGAGGCCACAAAGCAATGGCATGCTTTCTTTGGCCAGCACAGAGTTTAGGAAAAAAGAAAGACAAATGCTTGCCAACATTTAAGAATTGGAACATTTCACATGAAAACATGGATTTCCGGCTTCTCTAGGAAAACCATAAGATCTGGTCCTGCTAGGCCCAGAGTTGCACACGGTCATAGTGGGCTGGACTGAGAACAGTGACCCCTTTTAACAGAATGTAAAACTCTAGCTTGCTACAGTCTCCACCACTCCCTATCGCTTAATTCATTTGTTCATTCTCATTTCCTGTTTGACCTCTGTGAGCGTTAGCTTTTGCATGTCCTATGTTTTACAATAACAAATTCCCCAAGCAAAATCTCTGGAAAACTAGGTCTTTCTTTTTCTAGCTTTGTGACCGTAGGCAAGTTGTTGTTGTTCAGTTGCTAAGTCGTGTCCAACTCTTTGTGACCCCATGGACTGCAGCACGCCAGGCTCCTCTGACCTTCAGTATCTTCTGGAGCTTGCTCAAACTCACGTCCGTTGAGTCAGTGATGCCATCCAACCATCTCATCCTCTGTCACCCCCTTCTCCTCTTGTCCTCAATCTTTCCCAGCAGTAGTCTTTTCCAGTGAGTTGGCTTTGCATCAGGTGGCCAGAGTATTAGAGCTTCAGCTGCAGCATCAGTCCTTCCAATGAATATTCAGGGTTGATTTCTTTAGGCAAATCACTTCTCTCTGAATCTCAGTTTTTATATCTGGAATTTGGGGATGAAATACTACAGTTAATCAATCCTTATTGAACATCTGTTTTGCTGGATGCTGTGAACAAGTAGACGTTGTGGGGGCAGGTGAGAGTAGGTATTAGTGAGTCAAGGAGGTGGGAAGCACACTTTAGGGAGGTGACAAAGTGACATACTGTATCTACATCATTTAGTCCAGAGGTTGGCAAACTACAGCCCATGACATCTGCTATTGTAAATAAAGTGTTCCTAGTCCACAGTCACACCCATTCACTTACATACTGTGTGTAGCACTACAGCTGTCTGCGTACAGCCTCAAAGTTGAGTAGTTGCAACACAGACCATAAGACCCATGAAGCCTGAAATATTTATTATCTGGGCCTTTAAAGAAAAAGTTTGCCAGCTCCTGCCTTAGCCCAAAGCCTGGATAAACAGAAGGAACTCCATCAATTGCAATTTTTTATTAGTAACGGTCCCCTCCCTGCCTCACTTGCTGATCCTTCAAGGCTGGGAGGCCTTAATTGCTAACTAGTCTCCCTCCCCAACGACCCTTTTGTTCGTTTGTTCAGCATCTGTGCTCCTTGTTCAGGTAAACTGCTGAATCCATACTGGCTACTTCTTCATATAGATTTCATGGAAAGTTTAACGTGGCCCTAGTACGGGCAGGGTTGCAATTCACCCACTGTCCCTTTCTGTGTGTCGAATCAAGTTAATCAGACCAAATCAAACACAGGATTAGGCAGGCCACAGCTTGAAACCCCACATAGAAAAGGCCGGATCAGTGTTAGCTTACATTTTTTGATGGGGTGTGTGGCAGACTTGCTGAGGTTTTACGGTCTCATCAATGATTCTACCCCTGCACCAGCCTGACTACGTGCCAGAGACTTCTGTCTTCACCCCAGCAGCATCAGCACAGACCTTCGGCCTGGGTGGGGTCACAGGGAGAAAGCAGGTGTTGCCCAAGAGTATGGAGCAACAGCAAAGAGTCTTGTGGGTAACCACGGAGGTCAGCAGAGTCCAAGGGCAGCGCCCGCTCCATGGGTGTGTGACCTGGGTGGTTATACAGGTCCCCATGCTCAGAAAAGCCCTGCTCTGTTAATGCTTTTTGTCAGAGTCTTGAAATTCCTTTTTTTTTTTTTAATTTTTAGTTTTTGGTCACGTCACTTGGTGTGTGATATCCTGGTTCCTTGACCAGGGATTGAACCCGAACCCTGTGCACTGGAAGCATGGGGTCTTAACCGCTGGAATGCCAGGGGAGTCCTTTGAAATTCTTAATAATGTTTAATGTGCATTTTGCACTGGGCCCTGCAGATTTTGTAGCCAAGCCTGACCTTGGGGGTATGGGCTTGCTTAGGTTTCAATTTTGGAGGGGTTGCAGGGGGTCCTGTGGGAATTAAAAGTGATCAGATTTCCTAGTGGGCCTTAGAGCTCCTGGTTCTGCAGTCCAGACAGTTCTGAGGGGAGGGCAGAGGAGGGTAGGAAGGGAGTTAATAATATGGGGTTGGAGACCAAAAGGACCCCCCTTCTTTCTCTGGTAGCTGATGGGGCAAGAGCAGGACAAAAACTGCATCGTTTACAGGGACGTCAGTGGCTTCCCTGGTGGTTCAGTGGTAAGGAATCTATCTGCCAATGCCAGGAGACTCGGGTTCAGTCCCTGGGTTGGGAAGATCCACTGGAGGAGGAAATGGGAACCCACTCCAGTATTCTTGCCTGGAAAAATCCCATGGACAGAGGAGCCTGGCAGGCTACAGTCCATGGAGTTACAGAGTCAGATGCAACTGAGCACGTGCGTCTCATGCACCCCCAAGAGAACTCTAAGTGGGCACCCTTGTGTGGGATGTGAGAATCAGCCAGGTAAGGAATTTTCCAGAGGTCACAGAGCTAGTAATCATGGAGAGTGGGATTTGGCCATCTGAGCTCAGAACTCCTGGATATGTTATTTAATCTCTCAGTTTCCAAGTCTGGAAAAATGGAAGCCAATAAAGCTAATTTGGAGCATCATTGGGAAGATTGGAGAAGGGATATATACAGTGTCTAGCATACAGCATGAAGTGCATGGTCACTAGGTAACAACCTGTGATAATGATGGTGGTGATGATGGTGACAGTGATGGTGGTGATGGTGGTGGTGGTGATGGTGGTGATGGTGGTAATGGTGGTGGTGATGTTGATGGTGGTGACAGTGGTCCTGGTGGTGATGGTGGTGGTGGTGATGGTGATGGTGGTGGTGGTGACGGTGGTGATGGTGGTAATGGTGGTGGTGGTGATGTTGATGGTGGTGACAGTGGTCCTGGTGGTGATGGTGGTGGTGGTGATGGTGATAGTGATGATGGTGATGGTGGTGGTGATGGTGATGGTGGTGATGGTGGTGATGATGGTAATGGTGGGGGTGGTGGTGATGATGGTGATGGTGATGGTGATAGTGATGATGGTGGTGGTGATGGTGATAGTGATGATGGTGATGGTGGTGGTGATGGTGGTGGTGATGGTGGTGATGGTGGTGGTGATGGTGATGATGGTAATGGTAGCGGTAATGGGGGTGACACCAAATCCTGTACTGTTTCTAGCTCTAGCTTTGCTGACCCTTATCCACCCCACTAAAAGGGCAATTTGTCCCATAGGAAAAAAGTGGAGCAAAAGGTCCTTTTGCTCCCTGAGTGTATTTCCTATGGGTGCCATAGTAAGTTACCACTCACTGGGTGGCTTAAAGCAACAGAAATGTATTTTCTCATAGTTCTGGAGGTCAGAAGTCCAAAATGATTCCAATACTGATTCTTCTTGGAGACTCTGAGGGCAAATCCACCCATGCCTCTCCCCTAGCTTGTGGCAGCTGCAGACGATCCCTGGAGTTCCTTGGCTTGTAGCCTCACCTCTCCAGTCTCAGCCTCATCTTCTCTTGACCTTTCCCTCTTGGTGTCTCTGTGTGTCCTTTTCTATCTCTTATAAAGACACTCTTGTTTGATTTAGGGTCTGTCTTAATCAAGGGTGATTTTCCTTCTAACCTTGTATGTGTGCGTGCTAAGTTGCTTTAGTCTTGTTCGACTGTTTGCTACTCCATGGACTGCAGCCCGCCAGGCTCCTCTGTCCATGGGGATTCTCCAGGCAAGAATACTGGAGTTGGTTGCCATGCTCTCCAGGGGATCTTCCCAATCCAGGGATTGAACCCTCATCTCTTGTGTCTCCTGCATTGGCAGATGGTTTCTTTATCATTAGCGCCACCTGGAAAGCCCTATTTCTATCCTTACCTGAATTAAATCTGCAAAGACTCTATTTCCAAATAAGGTCTCATTCTGAGGTCCTAGGTGAATATAAGTTAGGGGGCAGGCATGCAATTTAAGCCATTCACTGGGGTAGGTCAGTAGCGTTCCAAGGAACTGAGGGGGACCTGTCATGCCCCCAGGCATTGCTCACCAGGCAGCTGTCACAGTGGCTGTTGTTAGTGCTGTGGAAATTCCAGTGGATTTGTCCAGGGCACCTCTTTGAGCCTCAAGGACGATGACTCACCCAGGAGTCATCCTGGCGTGTGCCGGCCCAGGGAGCTCATGGGTGCACCCAGCCCTGGAAGTCCAGCGGCCCCCAAGGAATGGGAGCTCCCAGTGAGGCCCAGCAACCCCTCTCTGGGGGTCATGTGACCTTGGAGGCTGCGTGTTGGGGGCTGGGCTGGGCTCTGGTCACATTTACCTGGCTTTACTTCTTTCAAATAAAATGTTGGTAAAGGAAATTGCAGGAATTTGGAATTTGCTATCCTTGTGGGCAGGCTGCAACCCGTGGAGGCAGCTCGGGCGGTATGTGGGCTCCCTGGCAGTGCTGGGAGGATTCAGCCGGATACAGTGATGTCCCCTGGACCAGCAAGACTGCTCCGAGGCGGAAGCGGCCTCTGAAGTTTATTCTGTGTGTCAGGAGGGGACAGTGTGGCCGAGAGAGAAGGGGGAGAGAGGTTAGACCATGAGGGCATAGCTCGCCTTTCTTAAGAGTGATATGAACAGAGCTCTATTGGAAGGGGGCCCCTGTTCCCCACCATTTCAATTGGGAATGCCCTTCAACCATGCCTACATCCCTGAGTTGGCAAGAAAACACCTGAGAACCCTTCTATTTTATTTATTTATTTATTTATTTTTGAGAGAAAGCAATAGCCAGGTTCGGGGGAGGGGGGTGGTTGTGTTTGAGGCCAGTTTTCTCAAATGTGTTTGGTTCAGGAGGGGCTGTGTGTTTGGTAGGAGGGGGTGGCATGAGGGTGACTGTACATACTGATGTTCTTCATCTTGTTTGTGGAGTTGGGAGTCTTTGGGACGTCCTCCCCTCCATTGGGGTCCTGACCCTAGGATCTGGGGAGCACAGAGGCTCTAGGTGCCCTTGGAAGCTGGAGGGGGGTTCAGAGAAAAACCGGGGATTTCTTTGAAATTCTATTTTCCTTACAAACGTGGAATTTGTTGTTTTATTAGATGAATGTGGGTGGGGAGAATTGAGTGTTTCCTTAGTGGGCTGACATGAATGGGAACGTATACTTTTTAGTGCCTCCGATAATGATAAGGAGGAGGAAAAACAGAGGAAGGAAGGATGGAAGGGTGGGAAGGAGGGAGAAAAAAGAGGGAGAGAAAGAAGGGAGGAATAAAAAAGACCAAAAGACAAGGAGAAAAACAAGAGAAAGAAGAAAAGAACAGGGCGCCAGAGAGTTCTCTAAGGAGGTGACATTTAAGCAGAAACTTGTTTGGGCCACAGGAGGCTTCAGGGGCTGAGTTGTGCAGTCGGGGAGCATGTGCAAAGGCCTTGGAGCTGTTTAAGGAACAGACAAGAGAGCCATGACTGAGCCTGGTGGGTTTGGGTCTGAATGAGATGGATGAGATGAGTTTGCCATTGGCAATATCCAGACCACAGGTCCAAATTCCTATGGGTGCCCAGCAGGAAGACGAGGCAGGCTGAGAGGGGATGTGGCCATCTGGGGTATATCCACTCACTGGAAGGCTGGCGGCTACCTGCGCACGCGGGCTTGATAATGCCATGTCTTCACTTTACGAGAGAGCCAGAATACAGATTGTGGTGTGAATGATGCTGGCTTCAAATGTAGAGACTGAAGAGAGAATTTGCAGACTGAACAGGGAATGTGGGCTGGGGCCATCGGTTCCAATGCTGGATTTGGTCATCATGGACTATTCTGGGGCACACCCATTGTTACCTCTTGGTCTGTCCCCAAGTCACAGGAACAGTCCTTTGCTTCGCTATCTTTGCAGCTGGCCGAGGGACTTAATCCAAGTAGGGGCACAGCCAGGAGGAAAAGGGTGTGTCTTCCTTAAAAGGCCTTGAAAGAAGGACTCCTATTCAGCACCTGAAAAGACCCATGTTTTCAGTGAGTGGCAGCCTGTTCAGGCAGGTCTGTGTGCGCTGTGACCTCTTCCAGAAGGGAGGTTTGCTTCATGAAACTTCAGTGTCTCTGCCCATGGAGGAATCTCCTCGGGCAACATCCGACACATTTACCTGCAGTCTCCACTTTGATGCTGGAGACTGAGGTCCTTAACCTTCTTCTGGGGATTATGAGAAGGGACCTCCTGGGTACAGTTGGGTCATCCTTGCCTCCAGTGAGGAAAGCTGGCACTCAGCCCCCAAGGAGAGTCTGCAGCCAATGTGTCAGTGAGCTTGTAAAGTCACATGGCACTGAGGAGGTGGTTGGTGTCTAGCAGAGTTGTAGAAAGTCACCCAAGTCTAGGCGACAGAAAGTGGACTCTCACTGGGTTAAACAAACTTGGAAACTCACCCAAGTTTAAGTGACACAAAGTGAACTCTCACTGGATTAAATAAACAAAAGAAGGTGACAACTTGGTGGACCTGGAGGGCATTGTGCTAAATGAGATAAGTCAGACAGAAGAAGACAAATATTGTATGCTCTCACCTGTATATGAATCAAAAAAAAAAAAACAAAAAAAAACCCTGAAAACCAAAAAACCCAAGCTCATAGATTGGTAGTTGCCAGAGATGGGGAGGGGTGGGGTGGTGGGTGGATAAAATGGATGGAGGTGGACAAAAGGTACAAAATTCCAACTGTAAGATAAATAAACCCTGGGGATGTCATGTTCAGTGGGTTGACTTTAGTTAACACTGCTGGATGGTGTATTTCAAAGTTGCTAAGGGAGCAAAAGAGGCACAGTGGTAAAAGGGACTCACCTGCCAATGCAGGAGACACAAGAGACATGGATTGGATCCCTGGGTCGGGAAGATCCCCTGGAGGAGGAAATTGCAACCCACTCCAGTATTTTTGTCTGGGAAATCCCATAGACAGAGCAGCCTGGCAGGCTACAGTCCATGGGATCACAAAAGAGTTGGACACAACTTAGTGACTGAGCATGACAGTTACAAGCATGAAGAGAGTAGATCCTAAAAGTTCTCATCACAAAGAAAAAAAAAAATTGTAACTAATGAGGAGATGGACATTAACTAAACTTATAAACTTATTGTGGTAATCATTTTGCAGTGTTTACATATGTCAAGTCATTATGTTGTACACCTTAAACTTATTCAATGATATGTCAATTATATTTCAATTAAACAGAAAGGGAAAAAAAAGAAGGAGTAAATTGGCTTTATGACACTGAAAGGTCAGCCCCTGGGACATGGAAAGAATCTCTCTCTGTCCCTTGACCCTGATTTCCAGGATGCTCCCTTCTTAGCCACCTGCAGCTCTTGATGCAATTTCTAGCCTGGCAAGTTCAGCAGGAGTGCGAAAGCAGAACCTACGGCTGACTCCTACTGGTCCCGCTTGGTCAAGTGCCCATTTGTGATCCAACCGTTGTGACTCATCGGTCTGCCCTGGTTCCAGGGGATAAGGTCAAATCTGTAGTCCACGAGGACCAAATATAGAAGAGGAGTAAGTTTTCCAAAGCAAGTCAGACACTATTATTACAAAAAAGGGGAATGGCTGTTGGGCAGGAAAAAGCAAAAGACCATCACACCACAGAACACAGCTGATAAGTGGCAGGTACTCGTTTTGAGTCTAGGTCTAATTTGGGACCCATGTTTTTAATTTGGGGGTTCAGGAATGGATGGATCTAGGGAGGCAAAAAAAAAAATGTTAGTAGCACTTGATTTTCCCCGGACTCTTCATTTCTCCTCTATGTTTTCCATTGATTGGTTTCTTTCTCAGGCAGGCTTTTTTCTTTTCTTTTCTTTTGGCTGCTCTTGGTCTTTGTTGAGGTGCTCGGGCTCTGGTTGCCGCATGTGTGGCTTTCTCTAGTTGCAGCACAGACTTCTCTTGTGGAGCATGGGTTCTAGGGCACCTGGGCTCAGTAGTTGGGGCTCACAGGATTCTGTAGCTGGTTTAGTTGCTCCACAGCATGTGGAGTCTCAGTTCCCCAACCGGGGATGGAACCCACGTCCCTTGCATTGGAAGGAGAATTCTAAACCACTGACCCACCAGGGACGTTTCAGGCAGGCTTTTTTTCATGGTGTTCTTCAGCAACTCCAGATTTACAACTAATGGTTTAGCAACCTCTGTGGAAAGAAACCTATCTTTTCCTAAATAGCAAAAAAAAAAAAAAAAATCACAGGGCTGATGCTCATTGGACTGACTTGGGTCCTATGCCCCTCCCTGATCAATCCTGTGGTTTGCTGGGAGCTAAGCTGACTGGCCAGCCCTGGAGCAGGGGATGATTCCCATCTGGATAGATGCATTGTGGGCCATGAAGAGGGGGACACTGATCACCTGAGACCATAGACGTCGCTCAAGAGAGGAGAGCACACAACTGGCCAGGCCCTGATCCTTTCCTTTAGGAGCCGGGGAAGCTGTGATGTGCCTGACAGCTGGGGTCAGCGGAGATGCAGGTTGGCAGTCAGGACCCTTACGCTGTCGGCCACAGTGATTCATCAAGTGTCCAGTAGGAGCCTTAGGCAAAAAATTCTACATGGCCAGTATTCTCGTGGATTTGGTGGAACTGGGATTTCTAGGAGCAAATTGTTTGAAAGGGAGTGTGGACTGTCCCTCTAAGGACACTGGCACAGGTGTGGCAGGAAAAGGGCTTTGCATTTCTGCTATGATGACCTTTAAAGAGAATAATGCTTCCTAGTTGCACAGCACATGGTATTTTTGAAACTGTTGAAATCTGGGAACTCAGAAGAACCACGTAACAGCCCCAGAAAAGCCTGGGCAATCAGCCGCATTGTCATGGGCAGACTCTGAGTGAGCACACAACATGGTGACCGTGTAGGTTATTAGGATGCCCAGGTGGGCACCTGGTCTCCTGGCCATTAACTGTACCAGCTTTTCCTATTTCACCACGGACTTAGGTGTCCTGAACGTGAGTTCTAGAGTCAGAGGGCTGCTGGCTCAAGCCACTTATTAGCTGTCTGAACTTGGGTCCTGCACCTTGGTTGCCTCATGTGTAAAATGGGTAAGTAGTGGCACCTACCTAGTAAGACTGTGGTAAAGCTTAAGTGAGTTGCTATATGAATAGTCTTAGAATTACCCTGAGGACACAGAAAATATCATTAACGTTTACTGTTGTATCAAGTAGCAGTTAGAGTCAACTGTGGCTAGGGCTTATGTTCCCACTTAACGCCCAGGGATGGGTAGTTGCTGGCATTCAGTTACAGGTTCTCTGGTGCCAGAGCCGAGGTGGCTGTGCTTCCTTTGGCTTCTCCCTTTAGTCCCAAGATGGCTGCTGGTGCTCCAACCATCATATCCATTTTCCAGTCAGGAATAATGAGGAATGAGGAGTGGCAAAAGGGCTCTCTTCCAACTGAGTCAGCCCCTTAAAGAATTCTCATGGATGCCACACCTACTGACTTCTGCTTATATAACATTGGCCACACACTTTACAAAGGAGGCATCAAAATGTGATCCTTTAGCCAAACTCATCTTAGGCTTTGATGATTCAGGATTTCTCTTAGAGAAGAGGAAGGAGACTGGATAATGGGAAGACATCCAGCAGTCTATGTTAGAGAGTTTTTGTTTTGCCTTTATTTATTTATTTTTTTTTAAGGGCTGTGCTACCAGACTTGCAAATCTGTTCCCCAACCAGGGATTGAACCCAAGCCCTGGCAGTGAAAGCACCGAGTCCTGGCTGAACCACCAGGGAAGTCCCTTGTTTTTCTTTTTCTGAAGCCATCATGCATATGAGGTTTACAGCAAGAGTCACACACTGACATGCCCATGAGCAAGTGTCCTTAAATGAATGAGGTAGGCTTTGGAGGCAGAGAGGTAATAGGGGGTGGTGGGGATTGGGGCAAATGGAAGAACTCATGTTCTGTCTCCAGTGGATCTAGCTGATACTTGTTGTGTGAGAAAGAGGGACTGAGTGTTGCTAGAGCCTCAACTTTATCAAAGAAAAAGTGGATATACACAGTTTTAGATGAAATCTGCTGATTTTTGTGAGTTATTTTTTTCTTTTTTAATTTTTTGGCTATACCTTACCACGAGGCATGTGGGATCTTAGGATCTTAGTTTCTTGACCAGGGATCAAACCTTCACTCCCTACATTGGAAGTGTGAAGTCTTAACCCTCTAGACCAGCAAGGAAGTCAAAATCTGCTGGTTCTTAAATTATAATAATAAATTCAAATTTACCCTCTTCCTCCCTGGCTCCCCTCTGCTCCCCCAGTTACATGGGTCAAATAACACACAGTTATGATCTGGATCTTACTTTTTTTTTTTTTAAGTCAGGTTTATTGAGGCATAATTTACAAACAATAACGCCCACCCTTTTCAGGTGTACAGGCCTACAAATTAATTTGCAGCATATTGCAGACGTGTAACCATCATCACAACCGAACTATACAACATTTCTATTGTCCCTGAAATTTCCTTGTGTCACTTTCCAGTCATTACCTCTATCCTTCCCTGGTGGCTCAGATGGTAAAGGATCTGCTCTCAATACAGGAGACCCAGGTTGAATCCCTGGGTCAGGAAGATCCCCTGGAGAAGGGAATGGTAACCCACTCCAGTATTCTTGCCTAGAGAATTCCATGGACAGAGGAGCCTGGCAGACTACTGTCCATAGGGTCTCAGACAGTGGGACACGACTGAGTGACTAACACTAACACACCCCTACCCTCAGCCTGTGGCAACTACTAATCTTAGAGAAATGTCTTCCATAGTTTTGCCTTCTCCAGCAGGTCATGGAAATGGAATCATATGGTACCTAGCTTCTGAGTCTGGCTTCTTTCACTTAGCGCAACACAGCTGAAATTCGTCCATGCTGCTGTGTGTACAGTAGTCGGTTTCCCATCGTATAGATATACAAGTTAGTTTATGCTTTCACTTTTGATGGACATTTGGTTTGTTTCCAGTTTGGGGTGATTATGAGTTAAGCCATTATAAGCATTCATGTACAGAGTTTTGTGTAAATGTATGTTTTTATTTATATAGAGATAGATCTACGATGGTTTCTTTTTTAAAAATTTTATTTATTTATTTATTTTTATTTTTGGCTGCTCTGCGTCTTGGCTGCTGTGTATGGGTTTTCTACTGTGCAGCACAGGCTCTAGGGTGCCAGGGGTTCAGTAGCCGCAACTCATGGGCTCAGTGGTTGCAGCTCCCAGGCTCCAGAGTTCGGGCTCAGTGGTTGTGGCTCATGGGCTAAGTTGCTCCATGGCATGTGGGATCTTCCCAGACCAGGGATTGAACCTGTGTCTCCTGCACTGACAGGTGGATTCCTATCCAGTGGGCCACCAGAGAAGTCCTAGGATGGTTTCTAAGGTGGCTGTATAGTTTTGCCCTCCCTTCAGCATTGTGAATGGGTCCTGGTTGTTGCTCAACCTCACCAGCACTTGGTATTGTCAAGTGGGTTGTTTCATTTTGTTTAGCCACCAAGTGATATGGAGCATCTTTCATTTGCTAATTTTAGTGTTCACATATATCCTTTGGTGAAGTGTCAGTTCCCACGTGTTGCCCGTTTTTAATAGAGTCACGTGTTTTCTCAGTGTTCTATTGTGAGACTTATTTATATATTCTGGATGCTAGTCCTTTATAAGATGTATCTTTTGCAACTATAGTGTCCCAGCCTGTAGCTTGTCTTTTTATTTTTGTAGCAGTTCCTTTTGAGGATCATAAGCTTTATAAAATCCAGTTTATCGATTTTATCATTTAAGGTTTATGGCTTTTGTGTTCTATCTAAAAACACCTGTGCATACTCCAAAGTCACAGAGGTTTTCTTCCAGGGTTTTCTTCTAGGGATTTATAGTTTTAGGTTTTACATTTAGACCTATGATCCATTTATTTATTTATTTCAAACTTGAATTCAATTTATTAAAGCTTATGATGTACCAGGCAAGAAGTTCTGGGACTTTTTTTTTAATTTTTAAATTTGTTTACTTTTAGTTGGAGGATAATTGCTTTACAATATTGTGTTGGTTTCTGCCATACATCAACATGAATCAGCCATAGGTGTACATATGTCCCCTCCCTCTAGAATTTCCCCCCCAGCTCCCATTCCACCCCACCCCTCTAGGTCATCACAGAGCGCTAGGCTGTGGTCCCTATGCTATACAACAGCTTCCCACTAGCTATCTATTTTAAATATGATAATGTCTATATTTCAGTGGACTCTTGCAGCTTGCCCCACTCCTCTCCTGCCCCACTGTGTCCATAAATCTGTTTCTATGTCTGAGTCTCTATTCCTGCCCTAAAATAGGTTCATCAGTTCCATCTTTCTAGATTCCATACATATGCATAATATACAATACTTGTTTTTCTCTTTCTGACTTACTTCACTCTGTGTAACAGGCTCTAGGTTCATCTACCTCATTAGAAGTGACTCAAATTCATTCCCTTTTATAGCTGAGTCATATTCCATTGTATATATGTACCAAACTTCTTTATCCATTCATCTATCAGTGGACATCTAGGTTGCTTCCATGTCCTGGCTAATTGTAAATAGAGCTGCAGTAAATATTGGGGTACATGTGTCTTTCTCAGTTATGGTTTTCTCAGGGCATATGCCCAGTAGTGGGGTTCCTATGATCCACTCAACTTATTTTTTGTGTATAGTGTGAGGTATGAGGTTCATTTTCTGCACATGAATACGTGATTGTTCCAGCACCATTATTAAAAGACTTTCCCCTCTTCTTTGAATTGCTTTGACAGTGCTGTTGAAAGTCTGTTGACTCTATATGTGTGGACCTCTTTTGGAGTCTGTATTCTGTTCCATTGGTCTGTGTGTTGTCTTTTATCAATGCCACACTAGTGCCCAGGCAAGAGTCCTGCATCAGAGCTAGCACTTACCATATTTTATTAACTTTTTAAAAATAAAATTTATTTTAGAATAAGTTTAGATTTACAGTGCAGTTGCAAAGACAGCAGAGGGAATCCCCCTCTACCTTTCACCCAGCTTCTCCTGATACAAACACCTATACACCCCTGTTTGTACATTTGTCAAAATGAACACATTAACGCTGGTACAATACTATGAACTAAATGACTTGGATCTCACCAGTTTTTCCATTAATTTTCTTTCTTCCTGTTCTGGGATCCAACCCAGGATACCAACACTGCATATAGCCATGGGTTTTCTTTTTTTTTGCCATACCACGTGACTTGCGGCATCTTAGTTCCCTGACCAGGATGGAACCCTCGCCCTCCAGAAAGCCTGAGTCATAACCACTGGACTGCCAGGGAAGACCCAGCTGTGGGTTTTCTAGAGGCATATTTTGATGTCTCTAGAATCAATATTCATCTTATCATCAATATTGTCCTACAATGAAAGCTGGGTATTTGTTTTCCTACTGCTGCTGCTGCTAAGTCGCTTCAGTCGTGTCCGACTCTGTGCGACCCCATAGACAGCAGGTTAGTGGAACATAAAATTACAGAATGTCTTCGATTTTAGGAAATGTGGTATTTGTATTATTACTTGATCTCCTAAATCTCTACTTCCCCATCTGTAAAATGGGAACAATTCTATCACTCACCTCACACAGATGTGGAAGGGTAAAATGGCAGACTGCACTGGGAAGGTTTGGCACAGAGCTAGTAATGAATAAATGGTTAGTGTCAAACCATAATGTGAGCTCCATCCAAAGCCTGTGTGCTGAGGGCTGGTGAACACACCTTCCTTACCTTTCCCCACGTTGAAGAAAAGTTGCCAGGAGCCCTGATTTCTTAGCAGCTTTTGTTCTCCCCGCAGGAGCCCACAGGAATAGCTACCAATTAAAATAACAAAGTTTCGGGTGACAGCATTTGCAGAAAAAGCTGCAAATGTTTAATAAAAACCCAGTTGCTGGGAGAGCAAGACAGCTACCTCTTTCGGAAGACTTGAAGCCTCGTTTCTAGTTGGCCTGAGAATTTGTTCTTGTTAGATCAAGACTGTGTTTTCGCTCAGGCTTCAGACCCTGGCCCTCTCCTCGCCGAGTGTCTGGGGCCAGGCACCGGCAGTGTCTGTCCCCTTTTCTGCTCCCCTCCCCCCCCCCACATCCTGCGGTGTGTTCACTTGTCCTTTCTGGTTGGTGCCTTTTCAAAGCTGTATCAGTCACACATTTCTTGTGGATGGTTGAAAGTGTATAGAATCGAGATAATAAAAAAAAAAGGACATTTAAAAAGTGATCTCTAACCCCACGACTCAAGAGATGGTCACTGTGGAGGCTGAGCACTTTTATCTTTCTTTTTTTGTTAAAAAATTCTTATTGACATTTTCTGTTAAAAATAATATTCACCATAAAAGAGACTAGAAATTGTAGAAAGAATACAAGAGTAAACCATCCCTTCTCATCTCACCATCCAGATTACCAATGTGAATGTCCACCCTTTCAGAACTTTAAACACGTATATTTTCATACATATGTTAAAATAGTGCAAGACTTAGTAACCGACAGCAGGTGTTGGGGGCAGACCTGGATTTAAATTTTAAATTTAAACTTTGCCTCCACTGCCAACTACCTGTGGCCAATTTATAGAACTACTCTGGTCCTCAGTTTCACTATTTACAAAATGGGGAGATCGTTGGAACTTACTCCAGTTGAGAACATCCCAGGAGACCCACTACAGAAGGCTGTTAGCAATCACGCCCTGAAAAATGGCAACAATGATTAATGTGTGCATCTCCAGTGCAGGAAAGATTACTCCACAGACCTGGTGACTTAAAACAACACCCGCTTATTATCTCACTGTTTTTTGAGGATCAGAATTCTAGGCACAGTATAGCTGGGTCCTCTACCCAGAGTCTCTCAAGGCTGCTGTCAATATGTTGCCCGGGGCTGGGGTTTCTTTCAGCGCCTGGGGTCCCGTCCTAAGGTCATGTGGTTGTTGGCAAAATTCATTTCCTGGCAGCCATAGAACTCATGGTGTCTGGCTTTTTCCAGGGCAGTAGGAGTACCCTGGGGCTACTAAGAGTCTGTCTTCTTCATCTCTCAACTCTTGACCCTCTTTTAAAAGGCTCACCTAATTAGGTCAGGCCCATCAGGATAAGACTCATTAGTAAAGACCCTGATGCTGGGAAAGATTGAGAGCAGGAGGAGAAGGGGGCGACAGAAGATGAGATGGTTGGATGGCATCACTGACTCAATGGACATGAGTTTGATCAAACTCCGGGAGATAATGAAGGACAGGGAAGCCTGGTGTCCTGCAGTCCATGGGGTCGCAAAGAGTAGGACATGACTTTGCAACTGAACAACTACTACTACTCAGGGTAATCTCCTTTTGATGAACTCAAAGTCCAGTGTCCCCGGACCTTAATTACATCTGCAAAATCCCCTCATCTTTGCCTTATAACATAATCTAGGGGAGGGGGGAGGAGGGGGTGACATCCATCATATTCACAGGTCCTGCCCACACTCAAGACAAGGTGTTTACACAAAACTTACCTCAAGGGAAGCAAACCTCAGGGCCAGCTTAGAATTCTGCCGATCACAATTAGTAATCCTAAAGTCTTTCTGACACCCTGTGTTTTAGTTTGAGGGCAAACTAGAGAAACTTAAGTTGTTCCCAAAGATTCAGATCTTGGAAAGGATGATTTCTTGTATCTAACCAAGCACTGGAAATGACAATCCACTCCAGTACTATTGCCTGGAAAATCCCATGGACAGAGGAGCCTGGTAGGCTACAGTCCATGGGGTCGCAAAGAGTTGGACACGACTGAGCAACTTCACTTTTCAACCAAGCACTGGCATTGAACGTGCTTTTGAATAGATTGAACAAACCACTTCATTCAGAAAACATTGATTAATGAGCCAAGTTACTCGTTTGTTCCTTAAGTAAGGACACCTCTGGGACCCCTGGACCTATTGCTGAAATGTGAACTCATGTTGGTACTGATCTAGCAGGATCTTTTATTGAGCAGTTACTACAACCAGGTACCACTGCTGCTGATCTCCTTGGTTTAGCTTCTTTTTTTCTCCCTGGTGGCTCAGTAGTAAAGAATCTGCCTGCCAATGCAAGGATGCAAGTTTGATCCCTGGTCCAGGAAGATCCCTTGGAGGAAGCATGGCAGCCACTCCAGTATTCTTGCCTGGGAAATTGCATGGCCAGAGGAGCCTGGCAGGCTACATACAGTCTATGGGGTTGCAAAAGAGTTGACCATGACTGAGCGACTGAACAACAACAACAACATCAACAATTCTATGACAACCTTTTGAGGGATATATTGGGATTCCCTCCACTTTTCGGAGAAAGTCAGGAAAGGTTGTTTAACTTGGCCAAGATCACACAGCTAGAGAGAAGCAAGGCTAAGACCAGGGTCCAGGCATTTTGTCTCTAGAGCCAGGGATTGAACCTGTGAATCCTGCATTGCAAGGTGGATTCTTAACCACTGGACCACCAGGGAATCCCCTAGGACTCAGGCCTTCAAAGGCCAGGTCAGAAGTCTCGTTGGTTTTCTTGGCCCTGATTTTCTGTTCTGGGGACAGGAGCCTCTGGGTTTGAACCCAACTGGCTGACTCCAACGCGCTTGCCTTTTAGAATACAGAGGCTGAAGACCCTGGGTTCTCAAGCCTGGTTGCAGACACAGATTCTTTCTTTTTGTCTTCATTCTGTTGGCCTTGAGGGTGTGGTGCTGTGCAGTCCCCTGGGTGTGACCTCTGCCAGGCAGCCAGCTCAGGTGCAGGGAGGCATGGAGGGAGGGTCTGGAATGCCAGCCTCATCTACCACCAGCTTGCACACGTCTGGAAATCAAAGGCTCTGCCTGCTTTGGGAGAGACACCAAGGGCAGGAGAACTTCCCAGGGGCTTTCTTTTGCTCTGTTACTTTTTAAAAATTTTATTCTAAAGAATATTTATTTTTGTTTATTTGATTGTACCAGGACATAGTTGCAGCACGCTGGAGCTTGCAACTTGCCCTCCTTCTGGTCCCTATCAGCGTGAGGTTCACTTATATTTTTAGATCTGTCTGAGCTCAGGTCATCTGGGTTAGACATCCAGACAATGGGGGTGCCGTTGCAGGCTTTCCGTGACTTTGTCTTTGGCAAATGGGTTGATTGTCCCTACAGGAAGAAGGATGAACCCCATAACACGTATTTGGAAATGTCTGTCCTGTCCCGACAATGAGCTCTCTGAGAATATGGCTAATTCTTCATCATTTCACAACACAGAGGTGATTGAGCAAGTGTCAGCCACAGTGAACCACAGCTGGACTTGACCAGATTCTGTCCCTGAATATTAAAAACAGATCAGTTTTCTTCTCAGAGCTCTAAAGATTTACAGATGGGCTGGGCATGGCTTGGAGGAGAGGACTGACTCTAAGTGACATAAAGAGAGGATGTCTAGAAGGGAGCTCTTTTAATCATGAACCTGGCCTTTTGATTCCCCAAGAAGCTTTGCCATTCTCAACACTTAGTAGCCTGGCCTGGAAATTGGAATTTATAGACAAAAATGATGTCTATTTTCATCTAAATGTTCCTAGGATTTTTTTCCCTTAAAAAAAGTCTGTCTGAAATGTTATATGCACCTCAAAGTTCATTGCAGCACTGTTTACAACAGCCAAGACATGGAAGCAACCTAAATGTTCATCAATGGAAGAATGGATAAGGAAGATGTGGTGCATATATACAATGGATTATTACTCAGTCATTAAGAAGAATGAAATAATGCCATCTGCAGCAACATGGATGAACCTAGAGATTGTCCTATTGAGGAATGTAAGTCAGATAAAGGGAACTATCATATGACATCCCTTATATGCAGAATCTAAAAAGAAATGATACAAATGAACTTACAGAACAGAAAGAGACTCACAGACTTAGAGAACCAACTTATGGTTCCAGGGAGAAAGGGTTGGGGAAGGGATAGTTAGTGATTTTGGAATGGACATATATACCCTGCTATATTTAGAGTAGATAACCAACAAGGATCTACTGTGTATCACAGGGAACTCTGCTTAATACTATGTGGCAGCCTGGATGAGAGGTGAGTTCGGGGGAGAATGGATACGTGTATATGTAAAAAAATATGTATATAAATATTATAATATATCACGTAATTATAAATATTATAAAATTATAGATTATAGATATAAATATACATGTATATGCAATATATATACATATATTACTCTTAAAAAAATCTGACTGTGATAACATGAACATGAAATGGCAAAATGGCAAATGGAAAAAGAAAAAATAAAACTTACCCCAAACTCTTTCACCCAGTGATTATCACTGAAACATGATATCTTTCAGCCTTCTCTTATTAGCTCAGCTGGTAAAGAATCTGCCTGCAATGTAGAAGACATTGTTCGATTCCTGGGTCAGGAAGATCCACTGGCGAAGGGATAGGCTATCTACTCCAGTATTCTTGAGTTTCCCTGGTGGCTCAGCTGGTAAAGAATCCGCCTGCAATGTGCGAGACCTGGGTTGGATCCCTGGGTTGGGATGATCCCTGGAGAAGGGAATGGCTACTCACTCCAGTATTCTAACCTGGAGAATCCCATGGACTGTATAGAACAGGGGTTGCAAAGAGTTGGACACAGCTGAGCGACTTTCATTTGTACATAAATACTTATAATTGATTGTGTATAGTATGTTATAATATTGCTATTATACATCTTGTGCCAGTTGGAACTTTTTTTTGCTTTGTATCAAGAACATTTCATCATCTCATGCAATAGTTGACATCGATCTGAGTGACTGCACAGCCCTTTACTATGAAAGGAAATCAACACTGACTTAAACAATTCCCCATTGTTGGATATTTAGGCGGATTCCAACTTTTTGCTATTGTAAATAACTCTACAGTGCACATCCTTGTACATAAATCTTTGCACACATCTCTGATTATTTCCTTAGGGTAAATTCCTAGAAGTAGAATTACTGGTGAAATGGTTCATACTTAGTAAGACTTTTTGTTAAGTACTGTCATGTTAGTCGAGAAAGCTGATGATAAATCACATTTCCAGTAGCAATAGAGTATTTCTCTCACGCTCTTTCTTCACCCTTGCTTGTCCTGGTGGATATGATACCAATTGAAATAGAGAAAAAAATATAAAGAAGTAATTCTGCCTTCTTGAGAAAACCAGTGTTAACAATTTGGTGAGTACTTTTTCCAGATTATTTTCTGTGCATACATGTGTGTATTTTTCAGATCTGGAATGATGTGTGCATAGTGTTTTATACCCCGATTTTTGTTCTATTTTTGTTTTTAGAATTATTTATTTATTTGGCTGCACTGCCTTAGTTGCAGCATGCAGGATCTACCACACTGTAGAGGCATGTGGGACCTTTTAATCGTGGCATGTGGGATCTAGTTCCCTGACCAGGGATCGAACTTGGCCTCTGCATTGGAAGAGTAGAGTCTTAGCCACTGGACTACTAGAGAAGTCCCATTAGTACTCTGATTTTTGAATCCAGTATACTGTCTTTATCTTTTCTGAAGCATCCTCCTTTTCCTTGATTCCATTATATTACACTGGGCATCTGTACTGTTGCAACATGTGTCACCAGTCTCTTAATGCTGGTCAATAGGCAGGCTGCTTTTGACTTTTCCCTTTATGTGGTATGGAAATAAATTTCCTTTCCTATCTGTGGTTTCTAAATAATTCCTTACAAACAGAAAATGCTAGAACAGAGACTTCTCTGGTGGCCCAGTGATTAAAACTTTGTTTCCAATGCAGGGAAACCAGGTTTGATCCCTGGTCAGGGAACTAAGATCTGACATGCTGGATGGCCCAGCCAAGGAAAGAAAAAAATAGAACAAAAAAGAATGCAGATTGTAAAGATTTTAATATGCATAACAAAACTCGGAAAGACCAAGGACATCTTCTCTCCAGTAGTCTGAGCCTTGCATCATTGTGTGTTTTTATTTTCTTTTTTAATATTACTGTCCGAATAGCATGCACATTTATCTCATTATAGTTTTCATTTCAATTGCTTTGGTTGCTAATGAATTTAAATGTTTTTCATAAATGTATCCTCCGTGTACATTTCTGCTTTTGAGATTTGTCTCTGATTTGTCTTTAGCCATTTTGATTGATCTGTCAGAGCTTTGTTTATTTTGAGAGGCTTAATACTTTGGCATATATGTTGTAACTATTCTTCTTAGATGTTATGTGTTTTTAAAATTTTATTAGTGGTGGCTTTTGATGTCCTGGAATTTTTAATGTTTGTGTTGCATCATTTTGTCTTTTCCATTGTGGTGTCTGCCATCAGGAGACTGGAAAAGTCTGCCAGGGGAATGATGTGTAGGGCTCATTGCCACAGGGGACCATTGGACGGATACCCAGACTGAACTATGTGATGTCACGTGTGTGAATAAAATGGCCTTTGACTTTGGAGGAGCTGATAATGATCGCTTGGCAGTGCAGTCCAGGTAGTCAAGAACCCTCTGTCTATTCTTTTCTTTTTTTTTCCCCTCTGTCTATTCTTAATTTTTTATTAAGAAGTTGTTCCTAACTAATTACGTAGCAGAAAAAGCCCTGAGCAGAGAGAGTCAAGGCCAAGAACCTTGGGCCATGCTGCCTACTCACTGTGGAGCCTCCATCCCTTCATATGTAGAGAGAAGCAATGATGAGGATCTTTTCCTTTCCTCCCCCTAACTGATCACAGGGTGACCTTAAACAAGGTCCTAAAAGTCACTCCCCAGTGAAGCCTGTTCTAGGCACAGAAAGCCAGACCACCCAAAGAAAGGCAGAAAGATCCCATCATATAAACATTCAAAATTCCTGGACGTCAAGAAAGACCACAAATACAGTGAAAAGACAAAGAACAAGCTAGGAAAAATATTTTCAACCATTAAGTCGTTAGACTTGTAATAGACAGATAATTCCTGCTCCTCCTTCGGAGGGTGGGGGAGGGTGAAGGAACCCAGCACAGAGGAAGGGCTCAGTGCAGGCTTTTTATTCTCCCAAAGGAATGATTGAATCAATGATGAAGCCAGCATCCTTGATGGAGTGTGTGCCTTCCTTTAAATTAAAGGGAGATGGACTGCCTGAGCTGGGGAAGGAAGTGGTTTCTCTTCTATTGTTTACTGCAGGGTTCACTGCAGAACCTCTGAGCTCATCTGGAAAATGGGTTTAGAACTGTTTACTCTCTCAGTCCAGCCTCCTCCCTCCCAAGGGATGTCAGTTGGATGAATCAGAGCAAAGGTATTTTGGCTCAGTCATTGTTTTGACAATAGGAACGATTAAACAGATAGTTTATTTATTTTATTCTCATCTTTTGCACCCACATCTCCAGAAGGGCTTTGTTCATAGGTGTAGACAAGAAAGGAACTTTCTGCAAAGTCAGAAACTGGTTGTGAGAAGAAAACGGGGGCATCTTTGAGGCAAAGGAGTTTTTATTTTTTTCACAAGGTTTCTTTTCAACTGGTTCTTTTCTGCTCTTGTGTGGCCTGGAAAGTCTGTGAACTCCAGGCCTGAGAAAGGACTTGAGTTGCAGCATGAAAGGTTGGGTCAGATGTCAAGAGGGACTTCCTGGTCAATGAGGTGTGTAGGTCAAGGAAGGAGCGAAGGAGGAAAGTCACCACCTTCTTCCTCATGAATAGGAGGCTCAGAGGCAGTGCCTGTGGGTGAGATCCTCTCCCCACATTCCCAGAACTCTGGAAAGCAGCAATGGAGACAAAGCACAGCCCTGCCGGAGGATCCTGAGAAAAAAATGCAGTACCTCCTTCCCATTTCACAGGTGGAGAAATCAAGGTAGGACTGTGCAATAAACATTTACCAAGGACCTCCGCATGCCGGGACTGTGAGCACTAGGGGTGTAGCAGTGAGTGAGACAGATGACTGGCAAACGAGGACAGGAACACAGAATTAACAATGGGGAGTGATGGGGCTGGAGTGGGACAGGAAGGAGTGGGGAGGGGGGTGGAGAGCATCCTTAAAGGAGTGGTCACGGTGACGCAAGGTGAAGTGACTCACCAGGGTCACAAGGAGATGCAGTCAGAGTCTGGCTTCCTGAGTCGTAGTCAGTGGCTCCTCTAGCTTCGCCAGGGTGCTTTGGTTGCAAGTGACAGAAAACTCAACT
>NW_011494739.1:3245142-3252474 GCF_000754665.1 Bison bison bison
CCAGAGGACCTTGGTTGACTGAAAAATCTGGGGGTAGATCTTGGTTTCAGGCATGTCTTGATCCAGGTTCTCAAACAATGTCCCAAGCCCTGCCTTCTCTCCGTATGTCTGCATCTTCCATGTTTTTTTAATTAATTAATTAATTTGGCTGTGTCAGATCTTTGTTGTGTTATGTGGAATCTTTCAATGTGGCGCATGGGCTTAGTTGTTCCACTGTACGTGAGATTTTAGTTCCCCAACCAAGAATCAAACCGTCGTTCCCTGCATTGCAAGGCACTAACCACTGGACCACCAGGGAAGTCCCTTCCATGGGGATTTTAATTCCCAGGAGGCTTCTTGTGGGAGCAAGATGACTCCAGCATCTTGAGAGTCAGTCTCAGCAGGACAGGTTGCTTCTCCTACCCGAGCTGTTTGAACCAAAGTCCTGGGCCTGACTCCCTCCGCCCAGTTTGGGTCACAGCCCCGTTTCAGAACCACTTGCAGTGGCTTAGGGGACATTTAGCACCAATTGCCCATGCCTGGATCACAGGCCCACCCTGGAGCACCAGGCTGAGAAAAGGGAGGATGTGCTCCCAGGTGAATTCTGAGCACTGTTGGCAAATGGAGGAGGATGGATTCAGGCCAGCCCAAACCCAGCCATGACAGTGACGTCATCCTCCTGCATCCTTTCCAGCCGCTTCCCCAGGCTGTATCGGATGCTGGCTGTGTTCTTCCATTTCTGTTTCCCCGAGCTCAGCCCTCAAGATATAGGAGACACTTTTTTTTTTTCCAATCCTCCTCCAGGATCTTACAATTTACTTGAGGAAACAAATCCTATATCCTTGTTTTCATCCTGTCTTTTTGTGGTTTGCTAATGACATGAATTTTCTGTCCACAAAGGGAAGGATGTCTGTGGGCTGGAGGAGTCAAGGCGGGCAAGGGAGGCTTCCAGTACATTTCAAAGGGTGGGTTGCATTGGGCAAGGATTGGCAGAGGGTAAAATTCGATAGTGCACGCAGGATGCTAGCTATGGTCAACTGCACACATAGCCACTTGATTATGGTTTGTCAGGATATATGGTTAGAATTTGTGTAGTTCTTGTACCACTGGTAGTTTACAAGATTATAAGATGCGAACCAGGCAGATGTGTATTTTAGTAGTCAGGTATTTATTCCAAATTTGTCTTTAAAACAAATATATTATTACATTATCAGTCCTGGATGATACGGCCAGGGATGAAGTGAAAATTTAAAAAGAAGAAGAAAAAAATAGGAAAAAGAAGAGGGAGGAGTTTATTTAAAGAAAGATCCTAGGGACTTCCCTGGTGGTCCAGTGGCTAAGACTCTGCATTTCCAATGCAGAGGGTCCAGGTTTGATCCCTAGGTAGGGAACTAGATCCCACATGCCTCAGCTAAAAATCTGGTGCAGCTAAGTAAATAAATAAATATAAAAAGAAAGGGCACGAGATGCTAAATGGTTTGCAGAAAGGGCGGGATATATTGTATGAGAATGAGTCAGGTTTGGGAAATGCTGGTGTAGAGTGTGGATTCTGGGACCAGACTTGGATTTCAGCTTCAGACCTGGGTGCATCTGTGCCAAAATTTTGGACACATGGATTTGCCTTTCCAGCCCTTAGTCTTCTTACCTATAAGATGGGGCTGAGACTGGGACCAGCTTCATGGGGGGTTTCAAGGAATCCTTCATCTAGATAATGTGTGTGCAACGCTTAGCATGGTGTCCAATGCAAGTGAAGAGTCATTCAGTTAGCTGTTAATCATCTGTGTTATTTTTCACTGGAAGCAGGGAGGGAAGGCAGCCTAGGTAGCAGGCATGGCAGCAAAGGCCCGGAGGTGGGCATGGACATGGCAGGTTGGGGGCTGCTGTGCAGGTGGGATCTTGTGTAAGAACAGCCAGGGTGATGTTGTGTCCAGAGAGAAGGACATTTGAGAGGAAACTCTAGAGAGTGAAGAAGACTCCTTTGGGGGTTTGCACTCACTGCTCGATGCCAGCTGACCACCAACCCCTCTGTCTTCCCTCTCCCACGTTGAAAGCTATCTGTGCAGGCAGATCCCTGAATACTGGGATGGTGCTCCCTAGAGTTAATCTATGTTGTTTATCTTTTAAACACCATTAACCACAAATTAGCTGATTCTTTTGTGGCCATAAATTAATAGATTCCATTAGTAAGCAGTCAATTATAGGATGATTACTTCTTCTCCTCTGAACCTCGAGTTCTTTTTATAGCTATTTGAGAGCATCTGATTCTGTCCTCTTCCCACTCCCCATCTCCTTTCTGGGTTCTTGGTTCATTGGACCGAATCTTCCAAATGGGCTGAGAGTGGGTGGCATGGATTCTCTCTGTAATGAGCTTGTAAGCAGCGGTCTGTCATTTGTTTTGCAGAAACAAAACCGACTGAAGGTTTATGTTCAAGAGGATTTTTATTTCCACCATGAACCAAAACAGCAAAGTTGCCATCTCCTTTTCTTTGTGTGTATAACACAAGTGTTTTCTTCCACATCTTTCCTACTTCTGGGGCTTCGTCCTGGTAAATGCCTGATAATCTTAATTTTTCTACTTATCTGTCCATTCACCCATCCCACTATCTATCCATCGATCTATCCATCCATCCCCCCATCCCGCTATCCATTCATCCATCCATACATCCCACTGTCCATTCATCCATCCACCCATTCACCCATTCCTTTGTCTTGATACATCCTTCTGTCCTTGGCTGGTGTTGCCAAGAGTGACTAATCCCATTGTATCCATCTTCCAACTCCAATCATATTCAAATAATGAGATGGAGTTAAGTCTTTGGAACCCACAGGCTTAAATCTACTACAGGGGTGGCAAACTTGGTGCCTTCAAAGGTTAGGCAAGTAACTTAAATAATTAAAAGCAAAAAAAAAATGTCCCAGGGCTTCAGTGAACTGTGGGGTCCTAGCCATTCCTAAAGCGTTCTAATTCAAATTAAAAACAAAATAGAATATCTTTAGACCTTGGATTTGTGACTTTTGCTGTTTCAACCAGAATTCTTTCGTTGCAAGCAACAGAAACTGACTCTTCTAGTAGTCTGAATAATGGTCTCTGAAGATGTCCATGCCCTAATTCCCAGAGTTTGTGAATATGGACATGGTAAAGGGGACTTTACAGATGTGATTAAGAATTTTGAGATAGGATGATTATTCCGGATTACCCAAGTGAGGCTCATGTCATCGCAAGGGAAGCAGGGAGGTCAGAGTCAGTAGTCAGAGACATGAAGATGGAAGCAGAGGCTGGGTGATGCAGGGAAGCAGCCATCAATCAAGGAATGAGGACAACCTCTAGAAGCTGAAAAAGGCAAGGAAAAAGATTCTCCTCACCACTTTCAGACAGAAATGCAGCCCTGCCATCATTTGATTTTAGTTCAGTGACTGATTTTGGGTTTCAGAGTTTCAGAACTGAAAGATCATAAACGTGGGTTGTTTTAAGTCATGGAGTCGATAGTAATTTATTACAGCAGCTACAGGAAACTCATCCACTATTAAAAAAAAACAAAACAGTTTATTGAAAGGGCTTTTAGCAGCCTCCAACTCCAACTCCACGTGCTGTGCTCACTTGTGTCCGACTCTTTGGGACCCTGCCCACCAGGCTCTTCTGTCCATGGGATGTTCTAGGCAAGAATACTGGAGCTGTTCGCCATTTCTTTCTCCAGGGGATATTCCTGACCCAGGGATCGAACTCACGTCTCCTGCATTGACAGGTGGATTCTCTACTACTGAGCCATGTGGGAAGCCCTGAAAGGACTGATGCTGAAGCTGAATCTCCAATACTTTGTCCACCTGATATGAAGAGCCAACTCATTGGAAAAGATGCTGATGCTGGGAAAGATTGAGACCAGGAATAAAAGGGGGTGGCAGAGGATGAGGTGGTTAGATAGCATCACTGACTCAATGGACATGAATTTGAGCAAACTCTGGGAGATAGTAAGAAGATAGAGGAGCCTGGTGTGCTGCAGTCCATGGGGTCACAGAGTCGGACATGACTTAGCGACTGAACAACAACTGCGACTGATAGGAGAAACTCAGGACAGACCCTTGTAAGAGAGGATTCTAGGATTTTAGATGCAAATCTAAATCCCTTAGGATGGTCCCTCAGGCACCTGAACTGGGATAAAATCAGCATTTCCCATCCTTGTTTAAGGCTGCTCAAAATTCACGTTCCTAGGAGAGGGTCTGACTGAGTTTGGGTCAGCTTAACTGGCCGCCTGACTAGAATGGAAGTTCCCTGAAGTAAAACCAGAGGCCACACTTGGAGTGACTTGACCCCTCCTCCTGAGTCAGCTCTGGCCAGGGGCAAGGTCACAGACTACAAATATGGTGGTGGGGGCCCTTCTGCGAGATCCAGGGGCTGAACATATGCTCCAGCATGACCTAGAATATTCCCAGCTATGTCCCATTCTCTGCAATCCCAGCCATGGGTGCCTTCTAGTTGGACGTCTGACTTCTCAGTCTCCAGGAGAGCGATTCAGTCCTTGAGACCTCAGCCCTGGGTTTCAGCCTCATGTGGGTTCTTACCAGGATTAAAGCACCCCCAGGCCTGGTCCTGGGTCTTTTCTCTCTGGTCTCCCACCTTTCCAGCACAGGTCCAGTTTTCTTCTTAAATACTAACATTTAAACAGAGGGCTTCCCTGGTGGCTCACATGGTAAAGAATCTGCCTGAAATGCAGGCAATGTAGGTTCAATCACTGGGTCAGAAAGATACCCTGGAGAAGGGGAATGGCAACCCACTCCAGTATTCTTGTCTTGGAAATTCCATGGACAGAGGAGCCTGGTGGGCTATAGTCCATGGGGTCGCAAAGAGTTGGATGTGACTGAGCAACTAAAACTATCCACTATCCAAGTGTTGGCTTAAATGTCACTTTCTCCTAGAAGCATCCCCTGATTGCCCAGACAAGTTCAGCTACTCCTATTATATGCTCTCCTAGTACCCTGTACCTCTCCTCATACCCTAATCACAACTATAATTTATTCATTTACTTGTGTATTTGATTAATGGATGTCTGTTTTTTTTCCCCCCGGGCTGTGAGTTTAGTGAAGTTCATTCCTGTTTCTCCAGCCCAAGCATGGTGGCTGGTACCCAGTAGAACTTCAGTGACTATTTCTTGACTTCTTGCTGCCAAATAATTCATGATCCTGTCTGGCCCAGGACTTTTCTTGCCTCTGAGTGGGGAACAGTCTCCTTTAGTCATCTGCCTTCCCAGCAGTGGCCAGCCTCTGTTTTGGCACGTTTTCTATCAGCCTCAGTTTCTGGAATGGGTCCCCCTGAGTTTCAGTTGCACCTCTGTTGGCCACTGCTGATCAGCAGAGGACACTTGTATGCAGATCAGTTCTTAGATACCACGAGGCTGCTCTTGGTGGGGCAGCCCCGGGCTCTGGGAGGACCGAGGTTCTGGGTTTCCTGGGACAGAGGGCTGGGCCCCACCTCCTCATCCCCTTGTGCCTACCTGCCAGGTGGGACTCCTGGGGTTCCTTATGTTGCTCTTTTTATTGGATCTGGTTGCTTTACCATGGGTTTTATAGTTTTTTCTATAAGACAAAGTAGCATTGTATATTCACACTATGCATCTGTGTTGAGTGCCTGGTAACCTGTGATGCTGCAAATATGGGTGGGTGGGGAGACAGAAAATGGAGACAGTCCTTGCTCCTGTGGGGGCTGCAGTCTGGTTTGGGAGACAGACAGGCATTAGTCAAAGACTTACATAAATGTAAAACCACACTTACCGCAAGTCCTGCTAGAGAGAGGCAGTGGTGCTGGAGCACTAGCAGAACATCCCCCAGGAAGGTTAAAAGAGGCTTCTCTCTGAAGTTCTGATGACCAAGTTCAGGAAGGAAGAGCAAGGACTCCAGCAGGGGAGGGGGCTGGGAGGATGTGTTCCGGGCAGCGGGAGCTCCTGGCAACAGCCCTGAGGGGCCACACAGCAGGCCGAGTGGTTGTTTCTTTCTTTCTTTTTTTAATTGAAGGATAATTGCTTTACAGAATTTTGTTGTTTTCTGTCAAACATGAACATGAATCAGCCAGAGACATACATATGGATTGCCCTTTACAGTAAGGGCTTCCCTAGTGGCTCAGGCGGTAAAGCGTCTGCCTGCAATGTGGGAGACATGGGTTCGATTCCTGGGTTGGGAAGATCCCCTGGAGAAGGAAATGGCAATACACTCCAGCATTCTCGCCTGGAAAATCCCATGGACGGAGGCGCCTGATAGGCTACAGTCCATGGGGTCGCAAAGAGTCGGACATGACTGAGTGACTTCACTTTCACTTCACAATAAACATCCAGGGTTGGACTCTGGCAGACATGTAAATACATGAGCTCACTTGCTCATTGTGTTTGGGGAACCTACTGTGCCCCCACCCTGGTGCTGTGCACAGGGCTCCCCAGATGAGCAAAATATTCCTCCCATCCATAACTTTACTCAAATGGTCAGAAGAGATGGGTGTACCTGACGGATGACAATAAGGAAGGCTGCCCTTTTCCAGACTCAAAGCTGTTTCTAGGCAGACAACTCAGTCTGCTGGGTACTTCGGGTGTTGGCCGTGGGCAAAGAACTTACCTGATGCACCCTGAGGCTCTTCCGACCAGGAGCAGGCCAACAGATTCCCAGGGAGGGTGAGTTCTAAGTTTATTCAACATCCAAACGATCAAATTAGAAAAAAAGGAAAAGGACAAATACTTTCAGCCACATCCAATATAGGAAAAATAAACATTTGCTTTCTCTTTGGATGTTCTGGTCAGCTGTGAATTTTAATATTGCCGCATACTTTGGGCTGACCCTTTAGGAGCAGGAAGAAAAGTTCACATTTGGCCATCAGAATTAAATGAAGAGACGCCGATGGATGTCCCAGTGCGGAACCTCATCCCGGGGTCTTAGTTTGGTCAAGTTGATTACGTGGCTGCCACCTGAGAGTTTTCTTTTTGCCATGGTGGATGGGACACTGGGGGTCTGGGGGTAGGGAGAGGTTAGGAGCTGTGGGTTTTGTTTCTTTCTGCTTGTGTTCCTGGTACCAAAAACAATTTTTTTAAAAAAGCCTGGTCATTTTATCTCTTTGGTTACAAACGTCTTTCATTTCTCCTGAAAGCAATGAAAACACAGAGTGCCATGTAATGATGTTTACTGAGAAAAAAAAATCCCCGAGTAAAATCAACAGACACAATCTGGATAAAATAGATCATTCAGCGACTTCCTTGCGAACTGTGCCCCTTAATCCCTGCCAGCAGGCCGTGCACTCTGAGCTCTTTGGCATTTATTTGTTTTGCTTTCTTGAAAGTGCGCGAGTGGGGAGAGGCAGGTCCGTAATTGTGCCGGGTGAAT
>NW_011494739.1:3252574-3253493 GCF_000754665.1 Bison bison bison
GGGTGAATAGCGAGGACACATTCTCCGAATAGCTCATCAGAATAGCATCCATCAGTAGGAGTTTTTCTCCTCAGCTCATGGCAGCGGATCAAATATTTAAATGTGATTTTTAGACATAAAGGCACATGAAGAGATTTGTTTGACGAAGGAGGAGTGATTTAGAAAACTCAGCTCCAACGATGGGGAAGAATTTTCTGCCAGGATGAGGCTCATCCACCTGCAACACGTTTTGCCTGAAAACTTCATATCCCCATCATTTTTTCCCAAAGGAAAAGACCCCATTGGCCAGACCTTTTGCTGGGGGTCGGGGCTGGACCCCACCGGTAGGTGAGTTTGGGGACTGGGGTTCCCTTTGCCCTGACAGAGTCTGCCTCCCCATGGACGGCCCCCTTGGCAGCTTTCCAAGTTGAGTGCTGACAGCTCCGATTTGCCATCGAGGTGGGGAGAGATCAGAAATGATCCATCCGCCTGCTCAGTGTAACGGGAAAGGGCCTGACAGGGCTTTCAGCCCACGCTGGAGTCACAGCAGGAAAGCAGGAAAGCTAATGGGAGCCGACAGCTCAGGGCCGGGGCTGCTGCACAGGATGGGGGAGCATGGAACAGGACAGGGTCTGATGAGGGCACATCAGGTGGATTCAGGTGAAGCCCGAGAGGGTGGTGCATCCTCCTGGGAGCCAGCACCTGCCTCCCCAGGCTCCCTGGTCCTAAGAGAGGCACGACCCCAGGAGTGGGGGGTGGGCTTTAAACTGAGGCTGCTAACTGCAGTATAATCTGGGTGGTCCTCCCCTGAACATTTTTCATTTAGAAAAATGCATATTAGTGAAAACACCACTAATACTCTGCGCTCATGATTTCAGGTGCTGGTGATATGTTTTCATTGATTCAGAAAGTACCTAGGGAGATGTCAGGGGCCGGGGGT
>NW_011494739.1:3253593-3284159 GCF_000754665.1 Bison bison bison
TATGGGAGGGGAGATGGGGACTTAGTGTTTAACGGGGACAGAGTTTCAGTTTAGGAAGCTGAAAAATTCAGGGATGGATGATAGTGAAAGTTGCATGACAATGTGAATGTACGTAGTGCCACTGAGCTATAGTTAAAAAGGTTAAAACGGTATGTTTTATGTTATGTGACTTTTACTGCAATAAAAAAATTTTAAAGAAAATCATGATCTCTAATTGTGAAGGCTTTGTTGCAAGCCAGGCATGTTGCTAAGTGATTGTTGGCATGTATGCTTGTATGGATTTATGTCCACACACAGTAGCTCAGTGGTAAAGAACCTGCCTGCCAATGCAGGAGATGGGGGTTTCATCCCTGGGTCGAGAAGATCCCCTGGAAAAGGAAATGGCAACCAGGTGCAGTATTCTTGTGTGGGAAATCCCATGGACAGTGGAGCCTGGTGGGCTACAGTCCACGGGATCGCAAAAGAGTCGGACACGAGAGACTTAAACAACACACACTCACACATCTATTTCTATATATTCCTTTTAAGACTTGAAAGAGCCCGTAAAAGTATATCAGCATCCTCACGTTACAGATGAGGAAACCAATGCCAAAGAGCTTAAACCTGTTACTCAACTGTCCTCAGTCCAGTGGTTGATTTTTGTAACCCAGTGATAATAAACTCTGCTTCTTTCTCCCAGAAATATCATCCCTGGAGGTGCTTAGAGGACACCTGTTGATTAATCACTCTGTCAACTCATGACTCTTGTGTTTTCTCAGTCCCTTTTCTTGGACCCGTTCTATGATTTTGCTTATTTAAACCCTGCTCATCAAAACTGTACTGGTTTCTACACTAGAGCCGACTTCATGGTCCCTCTTCCAGAAAAGCCTGCTTTTCTACATTTAGGAAATAATGATGGAAGTAAAATACAGGCAGTTTGATCAATCGTGGTTGAGAAAACAACACTTTACCTTCTGTGGGGTCCATTTTAAAGCCACCACACTCTCACAAAGGTGTGAAACCTCAGACAAGACATGTACAGTGAGAAACGGAGTCCCTTCCAGTCCAAACGCTTAGTGTCTCTGCTCCCAGCGCTCAGACTCTACAAGACAGAAGGCTGTTTTCCTCTTCCTTCGTGTGTGTGTGTGTGTGTATGTGTGTGTGTGTGTGTGTGTTATGTGTGTGTGTGTATATTTGTGTGTGTGTGTGTGTTATTCAGTCTGTCATGTCCAGCTCTTTGTCACTTCATGGACTGTAGCCCACCAGATTCCTCTGTCCATTGAATTCTCTAGGCAAAAATACTGGAGTGGGTTGCCATTTCCTTCTCCAGGGGATCTTCCCAACCAAAGGATTGAATCTGGGTCTCCTGCATTGCAGGTGGATTCTTCACCATCTGAGCCGCCAGGGAAGCCTCCTCTTCCTTTGGAATCGGCATTTGGCCCAATCACACCGAAGACCTGTGTAAGTAGCCCTAGAAAACAGGCTGTGTAACACACACACACACGCACAGTCCTCACACATGTTCTCACCTCACACACATATTTACCGTCTTTCTCACAACACCTTCATGCACATGGGCACACACACATGCACACCCACTCTTACACTCGTGATCTTTGACACACTCACCCACCCATGCACGCACACACTCATGGACTCACACAGGTGCACTCAAAGTGGTGACCACATATGTGCACTTGGAACTCAGGGTCAAAGCTGAGGAAACCCTCGAAGGACTGCAGGTGGAGCAGGGGTGTGTTTCAGCAGCAGTCAGTCCTGGCTCACCTGAGTCCAGCTGAAGTTGTCCGGAAGCTGCTACCAGGTACTAGGCTCTGCATGGGGCCCTGAGGGGACCAAAGCAGGAGAGGAGCAGCCTGTGAGGCAAGGGGACACAGACCGACAGGTGGACCAGGACCTACATCTCCCCGTGTTCTTTGAGCCTCTGTTTCCCCATTTGTAATGACGCCATCCCTTTGCCTCTTTCCATTTTGTGATGCCAAGACAATCCAGCCCCGCTTCCATCTGACTTCTCCCTGAGCCGCTCCTCTGAAGAAATTCTGAACTCCCTTTGGCTAGACTGGCCCTCAGGAGCCCTGACTCTCCTCCATCCCTCTTGCTCACTTGCCAATTCCCTCTTTGTTCAGTAGCTCAATCGTGTCTGCCTCTTTGCAAACCCAGGACTGAAGCACACCAGGCCTCCCTGTCCTCCGCTATCTCCTGGAGCTTGCTCAAACTCACATCCACTGAGTTGGTGATGCCATCCAACCATCTCATCCTCTGTCGTCCCCTTCTCCTCCTGCCCTCAATCTTTCCCAGCATCAGGGTCTTTTCAAATGAGTCAGCTCTTTGCATCAGGTGGCCAATGTATTGGAGTTTCAGCTTCAGCATCAGTCCTTCCAATGAATATTCAAGACTGATCTCTAGAATTGACTGGTTGGATCTCCTTGCAGTCCAAGGACTCTCAAGAGTCTCTCCAGCACCATGCCAGTGCCCCTGCTGCTGCTGCTAAGTCGATTTAGTCGTGTCCGACTCTGTGCGACCCCATAGACGGCAGCCCATTAGGCTCCTCTGTCCCTGGGATTCTCCAGGCAAGAATACTGGAGTGGGTTGCCATTTCCTTTTCCAATGCATGAAAGTAAAAAGTGAAAGTGAAGTGGCTCAGTCCTGTCCGACTCTTCCAGACCCCATGGACTGCAGCCTACCAGGCTCCTCCGCCCATGGATTTTCCAGGCAAGAGTACTGGAGTGGGGTGCCGTTGCCTTCTCCTAGGGGCTCACAAACCCCTCTGGACCAACTTCTGCCTGGTGGCTACCCTTTGTGACCACCTCTGGTCACAAAACCTTCCTGCACCTTTAGGCAAACCCCTTCCTAACCTGGCTGAGCCTCTGCTGATTCATCTGCCCACAGGATACCTCCCCTGACCCGTGCTAATGGGTGGGATCCTCCTTGTGGGGAGGGGGGTGGAAAAGGGGTGGCCAAGGTGGCACTGATTTGTCTGCAGCAGCCTTTCTGGGCTTCTGCTTCTTTTTTCAGTTGCTTCTAAAAAGCAAAAACAAAACTGTGCTCTTAAGTTTCCTAATCCTTCTTGGGAAAGGATTGGACTTCCCAGGTAGTGGTAGTGATTGAAAAAAAAAAAGAAAAAAAAAAAACCCACCTGCCAATGCAGGAGACTTAAGAGACATGGCTTCGATCCCTGGGTCAGGAAGATCCCCTGGAGGAGGGCATGGCAACCCACTCCAGTATTCTTGCCTGGAGAATCCCATGGACGGAGGAGCCTGGCAGGCTACAGTCCACAGGGTCACAAACAGTTGGACATGACTGAAGCAATTTAGCATGCACGCATGCTTGGGAAAGGATTATCATATTGTTCAGAGGGGTGACTGGGGAGGAGGGAAGGTTCAGCGTGAAGGGTTCAAATCCCCAAGTAGTTTTGTCCGGGACAGAAGGAGAGGCATCTGGGGCAGGCAGGGGCTGGGGTGAAGGTGAGGACAGCTCTTCCTGGCTGGGCTCTCAGGGTGCTGATAACAGGCTGGTGCTTATCTCCTAATTCTTACCCGCCCACCTGCTGAGATTTCACAGGCCATGGGAGTGGGACCTTTCATTCTCTTCCCACCTCGTGTACTGGTCCTGTCTGTCCCTGGTGCCGGCACTTAGTCATTGAATCAGAGAAGGAACGTGTGGTCCCCACCCCATTGTTGGGGACTGCAGCCTCCCAGGCCTGCACCAGGTTAACCTGCCTCCCAGGACCCCCTAGTGTTCTTGGGGCTTCTTCCTGGGACCTTTATCTCCTGGGATCTGCACGCATCACAGGCTGGCACGGGGAGGGGTGTGGGGAGGATGGGAAGCGAGAACCCAGTATGAGTAAGAGTCTGTGGTTCTCTTCAGATGCTTATCTGCCCATTTCACAAACCTTCCTTCTGTGGAATAACTTGTTTGGTGAAAAAGGTTTCCTTTCCTCATTTTATGACTGGGAGGTGTCATTGGACAATTGCTTCTGAGTGCTGATCTGCGGCAGGGGTGGGTTACCAAGATCCCCTCACCCTGGGGTCCCCAGCTGCCTCCACCATCCCCCACTTCAGTGAGTCTGAGATGAGAGCTGGGAGCTGGGAGGGCCACCAGGTGAAGGAGCAGGACGTGTCTCCACCTGCCACTGTCAGCTTCTGCCTTTTGAAGTGAGGTCACCTTTCGGACTGGGCTCCACCCACCACTGTCCCTTCTGCAAGAAAAGCAGGGTACCCCTGCTCCAGTCCTTGCCCCCCTACGTATACCTGTCCCTCCCCACCAGCTTCACGTATTCTCGTGTGTTCGTGGGCAAAAATGCATCGTCTGACCATATACATTCACCTGGGCTGCTCCTTAAAGTCAAGTCCAAGATTATTTCTGGTGAAGAAGATACACTCTTGCTGTAGAATCACTTACTTATTAATTCACTCAATGAATATTGATTTACTGCCCATAGTGTGTGGGCCACTGGGTCAAGCCTAAGATCAAGAAGAAGGAAGTGAATAGATCAGACACGCACTCAGCTTGTAGACGAGAAGTTTTACACGACACAGGGCAGGAGTGAATGGGGCACCCACTGCCTGCCAGGCATCAAGTGCTTTACCTCTTTCTCTACCTTCAATCTTCATAGAAACCCAGTTGGTAGGTTGGTTACTCTCATCCCCATTTAGGAAACTGAGGCTGGGAGGGGTAGAGGGACTTGCCTGAGATCACATGGCTGGTGAGTGGCAGGACCTGGATTTGAACCCAGGTTCCCCAACTCCAGAAGCCACACCTGTAATCATGACCTTGTACACCCCAAAGATAAGGTCTTACTCACCATGAGAAGGGCTGGGTAATCTAGGTCATGCTGGGTAATTCTAGAAAGGGACCTGATTGAGTCTGGAGGTCACCAGAGTGTCTAAGGAAAACAGACTTGGGTTGCCAAGGGGAAGGAGGTTAGGGAGGGAAGGAATTTAGCAGAGGCAAACTATTATATATAGGATAGATAAACAACAAGGTCCTACTGTGTACTACAGGGAACTATATCCAATATTCTGTGATAAACCATAATGGAAAAGAATACGAAAAAGAATATATATATATATATGTGTGTGTGTGTGTGTGTGTGTGTATAACTGAGCTTCCCTTGTGGCTTAGATGGTAAAGAATCTACCTGCTATGCAGGAGACCTGGGTTTGATCCCTGGGTCGAGAAGATCCCCTGGAGAAGGGAATGGATACCAACTCCAGTATCCTTGCCTGGAGAATCCCATGGAGAGAGAAGCCTGGCAGGCTATAATCTATGGGGTTACAAAGAGTTGGACACGACTGAGCAATTCACTCTCATATATATAACTCAGTTTCATATATATAACTAACACTTTCATCTATATATATAACTGAGTGACTTTGCTGTACAGAAGAAATTAACATTGCAGATCAAATACACTTCAAAAAATTAATTTGCCTTTGGCCACACCGTAGAGCGTGTGGGATCTTAGTTCCCTAATCAGGATGGAACCTGTGCCCCCTGCAGTGAAAGTGTGGAGTTTTGACCACTAGACCACCAGGGAAGTCCCAGTTAAAAAAACAAAAAAAGACTGTCTAAGGAGATGCCCTTGATGCTGCTCTTGGGAAGATGGTGAGGTATTAGACATGCAAAGAATGGGAAGAAGTATGTTCTAGGAAGAGGTAACTGCAGGTGCCAAAGCTCTGAGGCAGCAGGGACACGGTGGGCTGGAGGAGTGCAACAAGGTCCCTACGGTTGGAGCCCAGCACACGAGTCAGCTCTCTTCTTACAGCAGATGCGGTTACCTCCTGGACGATCATCCACCCGGCATCCACCTGACCTGCAGCACCCCAGGTGAGGCTGTGCTTCATGTGAAGCAGGCTCCAACTCTGATACTCTCTCAGAATGGCTGTGACTATATCCTACATGCTCATCCAGAATCTTGCCCCACTGATCCATGAAGAGGGAGAGTCTATTTCTCAGTCCTTTGAATCTGGGTGATTTTGTGATTGCTGCAATGAAGACAATAGAGTGAAAGTGATGCCGTATGATTTCTGAGGCTGGGTCAGAAAAGGTGACGTGGCTGGTGAGCAATCTCTCTCATGTAGGGCACTTACCCTTGGAACCCAGCCACCATCCTGTGAGGAAGCCCAACCAAGCCTGTGAGGGTAGGTTACACATGGAGAAAAACTGAGGCCTTGAGTCAACAGCCAGCATCTCCACCACACACGAGAGTAAATGAGACTTCAGCTGATTCCAGCCCCCAGTTTTTGAGACATTCAGTCTCCTGTACGCTGTCCAAATTCTTGACACAAAATCTATTAGGTTATGATAAATGTCTTTGTACCACCAAATTTTTGGTTCTGGTTTCTATGGTTCAGTTCAGTTCAGTCGCTCAGTCGTGTCCGACTCTTTGCGACCCCATGAATCGCAGCACGCCAGGCCTCCCTGTCCATCACCACCTCCCGGAGTTCACTCAGACTCATATCCATTGAGTCAGTGATGCCATCCAGCCATCTCATCCTCTGTCGTCCCCTTCTCCTCCTGCCCCCAATCCCTCCCAGCATCAGAGTCTTTTCCAATGAGTCAACTCTTCACATGAGGTGGCCAAAGTACTGGGGTTTCAGCTTTAGCACCATTCCTTCCAAAGAAATCCCAGTCATGTCTTATTTGATAGCTCATTCCTTTCTCCAGGGATTGGTTTGGGGGTTGGTTTGGGATCCAGCCTGGCTAATGAGATGAGAAGAGATGTCTACTGAGGGAATTTCTGGAGAAGGTTTCCTGATTTTGAAAGAAAGTTATCAAGAAGATGCAGGTTTTTTTCCTATCTCCAGATGAAGCTTTGTGAGGAAATAATGCCTGGGTAACGGCAGCCGTTTTGTGACTATGAGGGAGTGGTCCAGTGATGGCAGAATGGGAAGAGAGACAGATCCTTGGTCTGTGAGTTATGAGATGCTGCTTATCCAGTCTGAAGCCCACCCTGTTTTTGTGAAATAATAACCCCCCTATTGTTTGAAGCATTTTGTGTATGACTGTCTCTTACTTTCTGAGTGATATGCCTTCTTTCCCTTCACAACCTTCCTTTCCCCTGTCCTAGTTCATCTCTGAGTTTGGAGCAGAGAAAGCTTAAGAAGCTTTGATACACAGAGAAGGATTTTTGCCAGTTTATCCTCTAAACCCAGAGAAAGAGGGACTCAGAATGGGAATTCCCAAGGAGTCTGATGATGGAGGAAAGAAGTCAAGAAAGGAAGAAAACAAGAGGGAAGACCAGAGAGGGAAGAAATAAAGATTATGCCATAAGAACAAGGGAACTAGGAAAAAAGGAACGGGGCAAAGAAGACCTGGGAGGAAGTGGTAAAGAGTTCAAGGCTACAAGACTTTTTCTGTACCACTCTTTGATTCTAGAACCATCTTACTCACATCATCCTACAAAGCCACAAAGAACAGGGATTAAACACGCAAGCTCTGGACTGAGAATTCTGACCCACTACTCTCTACTGGGTGATATTGGGCACATTACTTAAGTAAATCGAAAAATGAAAGTGAAATTCGCTCAGTTGTGTCTGACTCTTTGCAAACCCATGGGCTATACAGTCCATGGAATTCTCCAGGCCAGAATACCGGAGTGGGTAGCTGTTCCCTTCTCCAGGGGATCTTCCCAACCCAGGGATTGAACCCAGGTCTCCTGCATTACAGGTGGATTCTTCACCAGCTGAGCTACCAAGCCCAAGCAAATTGAAACTGTTCCTAATTTGTAGAATAAATATGATAATAAAACCCATCTCAAAGGGTTGCTAAAAGGAAGTTGCTAAAAGGAATTTAGATAGGACTCTACTAGTTGTCAGTTCAGAAGCTCAATTCAGACTAGCTTAAGCAAAAGCGTGATTCCTTTGGCACCTGTCCCTCATAGATGAAGAAGTGATAGGCTTCAGGCATGGCTTGATCCAGGGGCTCAAACGACATCATCAGGATTTGATCTGTATATATCTTCTGTCTCTTTCTCTCCCATTGGCATTGCACTCAGCTAAGTTTTCTCTTTATGGCTGCATTTTCTATGCAGGCTCGAAGGAGTCAGTACTCTGTTGCTGGTCTGATCAGCCGGCCGGGTCTGCTGTACCCATTCCTGCACCTCTAACGAGGAGATGGATTATGCTAATTGGCCAGCCCTGAGTCAGGTGTCATCAACTCTAGACATGGAGACAGGGCCAGCTCTATTCCCCTCGGTGGGCTGGCACAGGGTATGTGTGGGGGGTGGGGTCGAGTGGGAGCGGCTGCGAGGAAAATTGGGGCTCTGCCCCTGGAAGGAGAGAGGGTGACTACTGGTCAGACTACACAGCAGTGTCTACAATAAGGACTTGGACAGCCCTCACCTTCACTGCCCTGTGCTTACCCCTAGGAGAAGCAATTATACAGAAGACGAGCCCTGAGACACACTTGACTGCACGGTGAGAATGTGTCAAGGGCAAATGACTTTTTAAAAAGTGTGATTTTCAGTAAAATACACATAACATTAAATTTACCATTTGACCCCCTTTTAAGGGTGCATTTCCGTGGCATTAAATACTTTCACACTGTTGTACAACCACAACCACCATCCATTGCCAGAACTTGTTCATCTTCCCACGCTGAAACTGTGCCCTCATTGAACAACATCTCGCCACCCCGCTTCCCCCAGCCCTGGGCAAACACTCTTCTACTTTCTTTTCTCTATGAACCTGTCTATCCCATGTCCCTCATTTAGGTGGAACCATATAGTATTGGTCTTTCTTGTGTCTGGCTTATTTCACTTTAACGTCCTCAATTTCTATCCATGTTGCAACATGTGTCCAAATTTCAGTATTTTTTAAAAATCTATTATTTATTTAATTAAAAATTTTTTTTGGCTGTGGTGGTTCTTCATTATATTGCTCAGATTTTCTCTAGTTGCGGTGAGTGGGGGCTACTCTTCATTGCAGTATATGGCTTCTTGTTGCGATGGCTTCTCTGGTTGAGGAGCACAGGCTCTAGGCACATGGGCTTCAGTAGTTGTGGTACACGGGCTTTTGTTGCTCCATGGCACTTGAGATCTTCTCGGACCAGGGATCAAACCTGTGTCCTCGGCACCGGCACCATCAGGGAAGTCCAAATTTCATTTAAAAGGAATTTCATTCCTTTTAAGGCTGAATACTTTGGCCACCTGATGCGAAAAGTCAACTCACTGGAAAAGACCCTGATTCTGGAAAGACTGAGGGCAGGAGGAGAAGGGGGCCACAGAGGATGAGATGGTTAGATGGCATCGCTGACTCAGTGGACATGAGTTTGAGCAAACTACGGGAGATAGTAAAGGACAGGGAAGACTGGCGTGCTGCAGTCCATGGGGTCGCAAAGAGTCAGACACGACTTAGCGATCAAACAACAAAGCCTGAGTAATATTCCTTTGTACATATATACCGTATTTTGCATAGGCATCTGTTGGTGGACACTTGGCTTGTTTCCAGGGCAAATGCCCTTTAAGCCAAGAGTGTGCCCACTTTCAGTTTTACAGGCCATGTCACACCCAAGCTGGTATTCTCTTTGTCCCTCCTGTCCTTCCCAACCCCAGTTATTCGGCTTCAGAAAGTAGCAAGAGCAGGGTCACATAAGAATAGAAGTGATAAAGAAAAAGAGAGGGAGAGAGAATTAATAGTTTTTTTTTTCTTAAGTTTTTCAGCAACAGAAACTCATTTTTAAGAGGGAAAAAAACCCAATTAGGTCTGGTGGCAGCACTTACAAAGGAAGCAGAGTTGTCAAAAGGAGGGCTGGGACTTTTCAAAGCGCTTACTGGAACTAAACAGAAATGCTGAACTTTGTTTTGTCTTTCCCAAGAACAAGCTCTTTTTGGAATCAAAAGGCTCTGAGGGTGGTGAAAGACTTCTGAGCATGAAATTACATTACTGGAAATGGTTTGGGGCTTTTGTTCTTGAGGCTGGGGCCTTGTGAGGGATGGGCTTAGTGGCAAGCCCAGCCAGACTGCAGAGGGGCACAGAGGGCAGGGGGCAGGCTGTGTTCCTGTGTCCAGGAGGCAAACCTGCCTCCTGAGGCCAACCAAGAAGCCTCAGGGGCCATGATCAGTGCTAGGAGGCTTGGGGAAGTGAGGCCTAATGCCTTGTCAGATGTATCAAACAGACATCAAAACACAAAAACGGAACGGTGCCTAGACCCAAAACAAGAGCAGCAGCGGAACAGACAGAAGTGGGTCAGAGACTGTGGGTTTGTGATCCCCACATCTTACTTTGAGATCTTTAAATACTGCTGAATGACCACAGCTGTCTCCCCAAGGGTCTCCTTGCCTGTTTCTCTAGAAGGGAAATCTGACTGCATCACCTCCTTGCTTCAAAACCTTCGATGGCTCACCATTGCCCTTGCACTCTCTGCTCTAGCAGCACTGACTCATTTCTGGTTCCTTCAAGGAGACCAACCCTCTTCTGTCTCTCGGTCTTGCATGCAGCATCCCATCTGCCTGATGAATGCTTTTTGTTCCGTTTTTGCCCACCAATACTGTGTATTCTTTTGGTTTCAACATGGACATCACTGGGCTAAGAGCCTCTCCTCTGTGCTCCTCAAGTATTCTGGGGTTTTCTGATTATAGACATATCAGTTTATTGGGTTTATGCTTTCACTTGTCCCCCTCGGGGTTTTTCAACCTTGGCACTATTGACTTCTGACTCTGGGTACTTCCTTGTCGTGAGGGCTATCTTGCACATTATAGATGTTTAGAGGTATTCCTGACTTCTACCCACCAGATGGCAGCTGCTACTGCTGCTGCTGCTAAGTCGTTTCAGTCGTGTCCGACTCTGCGACCCCACAGACGGCAGCCCAACGGGCTCCCCAGTTCCTGGGATTCTCCAGGCAAGAACACTGGAGTGGGTTGCCATTTCCTTCTCCAATGCATGAAAGTGAAAAGTGAAAGTGAAGTTGCTCAGTCGTGTCCAACTCTTTGCGACCCCATGGACCGCAGCCTACCAGGCTCCTCCGTCCATGGGATTTTCCAGGCAAGAGTACTGGAGTGGGGTGCCATTGCCTTCTCTGCCAGATGCCAGCAGCACTCCTCTAATCCTCAGTTGTGACAACTACACTACATCACCTGATGATCCAATGTAGATGCTGGAGCTCCAGCCATCACATCCACATTCCAGGAAACAGAAAGGTGAGAGAAGATACAGTAAAGGGGCTTTCATAAAACATTTTATTCATTTCAATGTGTTAAATATGCTAGGAGTTAGGAGTACAAGACTGAACAAAATAGACACTATTTGTTCCTTTAGTCATCAATAACATAAAGTCTTTCTAGACTTCAGTTTTGGCAGAAGTCTTTCTGCCTTTCAGTCTCTCCCTATCCCTCTTCTGATCATCTGGCAAATCCTTCCAGCTTTATTGAGATCCATTACAGACCCCCACTCCTTGTCACCACCTCTCGTGCCTGGTCAATCCTCAGCCAGGCCACCACAGAACTTACAACTAGTCTCCCAGCTATATCCTCACCTAGCCATGCCTTGCGCTGTTTCCCACACGGCAGCCAGAGAGGTCTTTTATTTATTTGACTGCTTCGGGTCTTTATTGCGGCATGTGGGAGCTTTAGGGATTTCCCAGGTGATGCTAGTGGTTAAGAACCCACCTACCAGTGCAGGAGATGTAAAGAGATGCAGGTTCCATCCCTGGGTTGGGAAGATCCCCTGAAGGAGGGCATGGCAACCCACCCTAGTATTCTTGCCTGGAGAATCCTCTGGACAGAGGAGCATGATGGGCTACAGTCCATGGGGTCACAAGGAGTCTGACATGACTGAAGCGATTTAGCACGCACACACGTGGGGTCTTTCGTTGTGGCATGTAGAATCTTAGTTGTGGTGAGTGGGATCTGGTTCCCTGACCAGGGGTCAAACCTGGGCCCCCTGCCTTGGGAAAGCTGAGTCTTAGCCACTGGACCACCAGGGAAGTCCCCAGAGAGGCCTTTTAAAAACAATGCAAGTTATCTCTGGCATATTGTTTCTACAGCCCTCCCATGTCTCCCATCTCATGAGAGGAAAAGCCAAAACCTCAGAGCAGCCCCGTGTCTCCTGCACCACCTCTCCACTCCCAGCATGGGTACTCTCTCTTCCTTTGTTGTTCAGTCACCAAGTCGTGTCTGACTCTTTGAGACCCCATGGACTGCAGCACGCCAGATTCCTCTGCCCTCCACTGTCTCCTGAAGTTTGCTCAAATTCACATCCATTCAGTTGGTGATGCTGTCTAACCATCTCATCCTCTGCCACCCTCTTCTCCACCCATTGCCCTCTTCACTGCAGGCCCGCTGTCTCTTGTGAGTCTTCAGTCATAGCCCTGGCTCAGGGCCTTTGCACTGGCTGCTCTAGTTGCCTGGAAAACTCTTCCTCCAAACATGTTCATGGCTTGCATCTGGCCCGTCTTCAGGTCTCTGTTCCTGTTACCTCCCCAGAGAAGACTTTGCTGACCAGCCCCTCCACCCCCACTATTCATTTCACTCCTCCAGTGACCCCCTCCCCCAAATGCCTACCACCAACAAGAATGAGGGCTGGGAAATGTTTCTCGGTATTTTCACTGCAAGACTCTCAATTCCTGAAACTGAGCTTGGCTCACAGCAGGTTCTCATTTATATCTGTTGAAATGAACCCCAAGTTTTGAAAGTCTAGTCTTTTGATGTGGACCATTTTTAAAAGTCTTTATTAAATTTGTTACAACATTGCTTCTGTTCTTTTGTTTTTGGGGCAGGAGGCATGTATGATCTTAACCTGCACCCTCTGTACTGGAATGGCCGAGTCTTAACCGTTGGACCACCGGGGGAGTCCCTCAAGGTCCAGTCTTTGCTGGTGCCATTAAACTTAGTAAGGGAGCTTTGCTGAATGAGAAAATCTGCCATATTGGAAATGTCAGATGCCCAAGACTTTATTCTTTGTTTGGCTTGATTTTTCTGCCTGTAGCTTATACTTGCTTTCAGATCCAAGGATGTCTTGGGATAAGAACTTTCTCCCACTTACCACTACACCTACGGGAATTATTCTGATCCTTTCTGTTGTGATTCATTGACTGATGGCCAGTGTCTTAAGGCTAAGTAGAACATTTGGCTGCCAGGATAACTAGCCTACACTGGGGTTTCTCAATCATGACACTAGTGATAGCTGGGACTGGATAATTCTTTGTGGTGGGGGCAGTCCTGTGTGCTGGAGCATGTTTAGCAGCATCCCTGGCCTCCATCAACTAGATGCTAGTAGCGTGCTCCTGGTATGACAACCAAAAATGTTTCTGGACATTGTGGGATGTCTCCTGGGGGACAAAATTGTCCTGATTGAGAAGCACTGTTCGATGTAATTAAAAACTCACTGTGTTAAGGAGTTGGGATGTGGCTATGGGTGAAGCTAGCCAATTGTCCCCCGACTTTTCCCCGACTTTCAGTAAATTACTCATCCATCAGGTGGCAGCCATGAGGGAGCTCTTATCTTCTTAAGGACTTCCAGTCAAAGGTATTTTGGGGTACAAACAAAAAGACAGCCCCTGTTTCAGTTGAACCTAAGAAGCACAGGTTTCCAAAGCATCCCAGTGCCATTAAATTGTTCATGAGGAAGAAAAATATGACTGTCTTTTGTTGCCTTTGAGTCAACAAAACAGGTCTTGAAAATCACACTCTAGGCTTTTTAAGATCTCATCATTGAAGGCAATGGCAACCCACTCCAGTACTCTTGCCTGGAAAATCCCATGGATGGCAGAGCTTGGTGAGCTGTAGTCCATGGGGTCACTAAGAGTTGGACAAGACTGAGCGACTTCACTTTCACGCATTGGAGAAGGAAATGGCAACCCACTCCAGTGTTCTTGCCTGGAGAATCCCAGGGACGGGGGAGCCTGGTGGGCTGCCGTCTATGGAGTCGCACAGAGTCGGACACGACTGAAGCAACTTAGCAGCAGCAGCATTAAAAAAAAATCTCATCATAAAAAATAATAAATAAATACCAGTTTTAAATGAACCCATGTAGACAGGGTACAGTGCATTCCCAGAACCTGTCTAGGAACCTTTGCAGAATCACATTAGAATTTAACATTATTGCCTATTTTAAGGATGAAGATGACACAGGAAGGAGGAGTTATGTAGTGAGGGTCAGACCCCTGGGGACCCAGAGACTCTCAGGGGCCAGGATTTAACCCTCCAAGCAAGAGGGGGACAGAGGATGTGAGCTGAATGCGAGAGCTTCTGGGTCCACTTGCATTTCAGGAAGATGTTGCTGGTGGCTGAGTGAGGAATAGTTTGCAGGCGGGTGTGTGTCTATTGAGCACTGATGGTATGCCAGGCGAGGGGGAATCAAAAATGCACAAGATGAAGTCCCAATTCCCCCAAAGTCCAGTAAGGACATAGAAATCAAATCAACAGATAAATACGCTCAGCATAATGCCCCTCATTCAGTTAGGGCTATAAAGAAAAATGTCCTGGGGAGCAGAGAGGCTGATGGTGATAGGTGTGTTTTCTTTCTTAAAAAAAAATTTTTTTTCTTAATTGTGGTGAAAGTCACATCATATAAAACATGCTATTTTAACCATATTTAACTGTAAGGTTCAGCGGCACTAAGGACATTCAGCTTGTTGTGCAACTCTCCCCATCATCCATTTCCCGAATTTTTCACCTTCCTTAACTGAAACTCTGTCCCCATTAACCACTAACTCCCCATCTCCTCTCCCCAACACCATGTCCCCCCCACTACCTGGCCCCTGGATCTCTCGATGAGTCTTTCTGACTCTATGAATTTGACTATTCTAGGTACCTTGTATTGGAGAAGGCGATGGCACCCCACTCCAGTACTCTTGCCTGGAAAATCCCACGGACGGAGGAGCCTGGTAGGCTGCAGTCCATGGGGTCGAAAAGAGTTGGACACGACTGAGCGACTTCACTTTGACTTTTCACTTTCATGCATTGGAGAAGGAAATGGCAACCCACTCCACTGTTCTTGCCTGGAGAATCCCAGGGACGGGGAAGCCTGGTGGGCTGCTGTCTATGGGGTTGCATAGAGTCGGACATGACTGAAGCGACTTGGCAGCAGCAGCAGGTACCTCGTATAAATGGACTCAAACAGTACTTGTCTGTGCTACTGTATACTAGGGGCTTCTCAGGTGGTGCTATGGTAAAGAACCCGCCTGCTAATGCAGGAGTCACAGGTTTAATCCCTGGGGCGGGAAGATCCCCTGGAAAAGGAAAAAGCAACCCACTCCAGTATTCTTGCCTGGAGAATCCCATGGACACAGGATCACCAAGAGTCGGACGCGACTGAAGCAACTTAGCACACACTGTATATTGGACTACATTTTTAAAGTTAATATATGCCCTATAAACAGATTGCTTTTTTAGCCTAAGTCATAATCCAGGAGAGAGACGAGGGAGGCCTGGGATGGGGGTGGGGGGCGCACAGGGACCTTCATGCTGTGTGCCCTGTGCAGCACGTGTCACACAGCGGATGGGGGGTGTCGGGCTGGCCGTCTCTGGGCTCCCCCCACCTCCAGGGTGCCCACATTGTTTTTGTTGTGTAGCAGCGGTGGAGCCGATATAAACATTTAAAAGTGGATGTAGCTTGGCTCTCATTCAGCATGTAAATAGTTGTCAAATCTTCAGTTTTGAAAGGACTGCTTCCCTGAGATTTGTATAAATTTTGGACCAGAGTAGAGGCCGCACACACGGAAAACCAGGTCTCTCTACACCAGGGACACGTCCTGAGCTTCAAAGATGCAAACCTTTCAGATATGAACTCATTTTAGAGATGGAGATGGGCTAGAGTTAAGAAGGAGGATAATAAAGATTCAAATGTGTCCCGCATCCGACAGGCACAGCTTCCATTTAGAAAAGTAGAAATGCTTAGAAATGTGATGATTTTCAGCTTATAAATACAATTTGATTGTTTTTAATAATTTTATTTATTTTTGGTTATGGTGGGTCTTCATTGCTGCATGGGCTTTTCTCCAGTTGTGGTGTGCAGGCTTCTCCTTGTGGTGGCTTCTCTTACTGTGGAGCATGGGGCTCTTGGGCACTTGGGCTTCAGCAGTTGTGGCTCTCGGGCTCTAGAGCGCAGGCTCAATAGTTGTGGCACGTGAGATTAGTTGCTCCACGTGGTGTGGGATCTTCTGGGATCAAGGGTCGAACCCGTATCTCCTGCATTGGCAGGCAAATTCTTTACCACTGAGTCACCAGGGAAGCCCCTACAATTTGATGTTATTTCTTATGTTTCTCCTATGTTTTCAGATATTTAGCATTAAGGGGATTTTCTTTGGGGATAGGCTCCAACAACTCAACTCGTTTCTGAAATTAGATTTTTGGGTACCAACCTAAGTAGTCAGATTCCGGGAAGCCAACAGACTCAGCATGTCAGGTATTTATCCCCAGCTGCCCCGTGACACTAGCGAAGATAAAAGAGAGGAAAGGAGTGTTCCTGGGGAAGATGATGGGAACTCATACCTGACAGTGGGTGGATACATGGGAACCATGTTTTCTGTTGGCAATTTGGCAGGATAACAAAATTTTTAAAGTAGCTTATCTTTCAAAATCAAGAAACTGATTTCCAGGAAGCATATCTTGGAAACATCTGAAATACTAGCCAAGATGATGGTAACAAGGATCGGCCCTGTGGCATGGTTTCACACAGGTGTATGTGTGAGATACACACGCATTATCATTAACCCCCAGCTGGTTTAAAATCATGATTATACTTCCCCAAAACAGAACATTTTATAGCTGCCTAAAAATGATGCTGGGAGGGATTGGGGGCAGGAGGAGAAGGGGACGACAGAGGATGAGATGGCTGGATGGCACACCGACTCGATGGACGTGAGTTTGAGTGAACTCTGGAAGTTGGTGATGGACAGGGAGGCCTGGCGTGCTGCGATTCATGGGGTCGCAAAGAGTTGGACACGACTGAGCGACTGAACTGAACTGAAAAATGAAGTCAGCCTCAGTTAGGTGATCAAGGTCAACAGTGATGGTGATAGGTCACGTTGATAACTTGCATCCTTAATAGGATGTGATGAAAAGAGCACATCATCTCTGTGGTTCATTGTCCCCAAACCCATCATGCCAGTCTAACGACAAGAAAAACACTAAACTCTAACACCAGGGCATTTTACAAAATACCTGACCAATATTCCTCCAAACTTCCCAGGTCACCAAAAATAAGGAAAGTCTGAGAAATGGCCACAGCCAAGGAGAACCTAAGGAAACATGACAATTAAATGACATGTGGTGTCCTGGGTGGGATCCTGGACCGGGAAATGGATATTAGGGAATAACTAGGGAAATCTGAATCAGGTATGACTTTAGTCAATAATAATGTATCAATGTTGGTTCATTAATTATGGCAAATGTACAATACTAACCTGCTGCTGCTGCTGCTGAGTTGCTTCAGTCGTGTCGGACTCTGTGCGACCCCATAGACGGCAGCCCACCAGGCTCCCCCGTCCCTGGGATTCTCTAGGTAAGAATACTGGAGTGGGTTGCCATTTCCTTCTCCAATGCATGAAAGTGAAAAGTGAAAGTGTAAGTCGCTCAGTCGTGTCCGACTCTTAGCGACCCCATGGACTGCACCTACCAGGCTCCTCTGTCCATGGGATTTTCCAGGCAAGAGTACTGGAGTGGGGTGCCATTGCCTTCTCCAATACTAACCTAAGATACTAATAATAGGAGAAACTATTATTAATACAGTGTGGGGTATGTGGGGACAATTTGTACTATCCCTACAATTTTCCTGTAAATCTAAAATTGTTCTAAAAAACAAAATCTACTGCAAAAAAAAAAAAAAGAGAGAGACAGACAGAAATTTATGGGTAGGGATTTCCCTGGTGGCTCAGGAGGTAAGACTCCGTGTTCCCAATGCAGAGGGCCTAGGTTCGATCCCAATCAGGGAACCAGATCCCAGATGCTGCAATTAAGAGTTTGCATGCTGCAATGAAGGTGGAAGAGCCCATGTGCTGCAACCAAGACCCAGTGCAGCCAAATATTGAAAAACAGAAAGTTATAGATGGATATGAAAGTTGTTTAAGACGTATGACTGAATGAAAACAGTGACTCCATTTTTAAAAAGCACTGCTGCTGCTAAGTTGCTTCAGTCGTGTCCGACTCTGTGCGACCCCATAGACGGCAGCCCACCAGGCTCCCCCGTCCCTGGGATTCTCCAGGCAAGAACACTGGAGTGGGTTGCCATTTCCTTCTCCAGTGCACGAAAGTGAAAGGTGAAAGTGAAGTCGCTCAGTCGTGTCCGACTCTTTGCGACCCCATGGACTGCAGCCTACCAGGCTCCTCCACCCATGGGATTTTCCAGGCAAGAGTACTGGAGTGGGGTGCCATTGCCTTCTCCCTTAAAGAAGCACAGTCACGTGTGTGTGTTTATTGGAAGTACCACTAGAGTCTGAGCGGTTATCTTGAGGCTTTAGGGTTAAACTGCTTAGTGGGAGCAAATCTTTTACATTTCTACAATGCTTTGAAATTATTATGCACATGTGAGACTTTCACAAGCAAAGTCGAGTAAAGATACTTGAAATACATACACACAGTGAAAAATAACTCCATGATGGGTAGAAAAAGGCAAGGGAAGTGTGAATAGCCTGCTCCGATCTCATTTCACACAAATAGACTCCAAATTAACCCCCCCTTGATTCATAATTTAGGCTCAACAGTATGGACAAATTAGAACTCCATCTAGGTTTCTGGGCATACTGAAATGGCCTTGTTTCCAGAGAGTCTGATCTTATCTCCAGGGCCCATGGACTCTGCCCTTGGAGCTGGCCCTGGGAAGGACTTCCACACATGCCCTCATTTGGTCCTGAAAATAACCCTTCGAGGTCAGTTATGTCACCCTTTTAAATATGAGGCCAGGGCAGAGAAAGTCACTTGTCACCCAAACAGTAAAAGAAGGTGCAAGTCTATTTCAGAGCTCTCTGATTCGAGACCCCCAGCTTAACCACTCACTCCCAACTCCTTGAAGGCAGAGGCTATGAGAAAGGAGGCTACTCGCCTAAACACGAATTCCCCTCTTGGTCCCCTCTTATGAGGAGGTGCCTGTTCAGCAAGATGGTTCCAATGAGCTTGAGTCTCCAAAGCCATTGTTTATCTTTCTGGCGGAATATTTTGGTCCCATAACCAGGTACACATGGAGTTTGGTAACAATCAGAAAGTCCAAGGGTGCGTGAAAACCCAGCACATGTTTACTAAGCTTGGGCCGTATGGAAAGTGTATGTTCGTCTTCAGTGTTTACGTTTTACTTATTTATTTTTCCTGATATCTCATCAAAATAAAATTCAACCATGTTGCTCTGAAGCCCTTTCTGATATGTGGGAGGTGCCCTGGACATAATTTTCTGTTAGGGGGACAGAAAGCAGCAAAATGGAGATACGAAGCAGGGTGGATGGTGTGCACAGGCCTTCCTCTGGGAGGAAGAGAGATCTTTTCTCTTAACTCAGATGCCCTTTGAAGAGGGCTTCCCAGATGGCTGAGTGGTAAAGAATCCTTCTGCCAATGCAGGAGACACAGGAGATATGGGTTCGATTCCTGGGTCCGGAAGATCCCCTGGAGGAGTACGTGGCAAACCCACTCCAGTATTCTTGCCTGGAGAATTCCATGGACAGAGGAGCCTGGCGGGCTGCAGTCCTCAGGGTCACAAAGAATTGGACACGGCTGAGCGACTGAGCAGGCATGCATGCCCTTTGGAGAGGAGAATGTCTGTACCAGATGGCTGATAGGAGCCAACTTAACGTTAAACAGAGCTGGACTAACTCTTTTGAAAAATGTGTTTCCAGTATCACTTAAATTTTGACCTTTAACTTCTGCGGCCATGGGACCTACTTCATTTTTACACATCTCTCCTCAAACCCCATCAGACCTGTCATATACAGATAGAAAAATAGCAAATAGGGCCATGTTTTTCTTGAGAGTCCCCCTGCTACTTCAGAGGGCACTGTGGTCTTTAGGGAAGAAGATCCTTCCTTTGTTCTTGGTACCAGGTGAGAAGATGTCTTACCTTGATTCCCTCCCACCAAAGTGCCTTTGAGTAGTAGACCTCAACATGTATAATATTCATGGACAAAGAGGTCAGCTTCAAACTCCTAGGGCAAAGCTTTGCCACGTATTTAGTGCCTTCTCCTTTCTGGGCATGTGTGTCATGTGATCCCACACGAGGAATCGGAAGCTTACCCCCTTGGTCGCCCTCACTGATGAAGACTAAAATTCATATTAAACACGATTCTGGGAGGTGTTTCTTTTTTCTTTCTTATTCCGTTTTTATTGTTGAACTTCATCTGGTGCTAAGGTTTCCTCTAGAGAAGTAATTTAGAGCATCGTGGCATTTCCTTTCTTAATTAATCCCAACTGGGGCTTCGTCTAGAGCAAGCGTCCGCGGTTGATGGCTTCATCACCGTGCAGAGGGCTCTTCCTGCTGCATTTGTAAACACCAGCCCGACCACGGTGCTATGGCAGGGTTCTGGTTTGAATTAAAGCCCAGGCTGAAGGATCAACCCAGCTGTGCTTTCCTGTAAGCTCTGTCAGTTTTCCAAAGCTTGTTAACATGCTAATATAAAAGGAAATAGGACGAACTTCAAGGAATTTACAACTGGTCTTAAACTTCAAAGACAAAAGCTACATCCATCCAGCACATACACATACAAAACCAATATGTCCCTCCATCTCCTCCTTCCTCAAACACAACACAACACACAACACAAAACAAAACAAAACCCAACTGATACAAGTTCATTTAGCAACCCTGGGATGGCTCTGGACACAGATTTGAAACATTGCGGCCACAATCCACTGATGTTGCAGGCAGAGTTACAACACCAGGCTTTTGTGCTGTTGTGAAACATGGGGCAAAATTAGTAGGTCTGATTGGAGGCGTGATAAATATTTCTCCAGTCCCCGAGAGAGTGACGCCAATCTAACCTAAAAGGTCGGCTCCCTTGTTCCTCCCCAAACAGAGCTGGCCAGGTGGGTTGGGTAGAAAGGGAGGACCGACTGTCCTCACCCGCCGCCTCCCCCGTCCAGCCCAGCCCTGGAACAAGGCACAGCACATCCATCCTGACAACAGGGGCTTGTGATGAACTCAGGAGGGAGCGGCCGGGGCACGTTTCTTAGCAAACGGTGATTCATTTTCAGAGCCGTCTCTTGGAGATTCTGACAACAAATAGAAAAGCACAACTTTTTCACTTCCTCTTCATTCTCTCCTTTCTCCAGTGAGTATCAGCAGATCATATTTATCTCAGCCTGCCTGGGTATGGATGCCAAAACCCAGTTCCAAGATTCCCTTAATTTCCTCCGTCATTTCCAAATTGGATCCCAAATAGTGAAACTAAAGGTCCCCATTTAGGAGGAGGCTAATGGCTGTGGCGGTGACTCCTTCATTCCTTAGCCTCGTTAATTGCTGACCGTAGGCAGAGTGTTCGCACTAATGCCCATGTGGATCCACTGAGGTGGTACAAGAATGGCTGCTTTGTCTGCTTCCCTGATATCTCCATCACTGGAGATGGAGGGCAGCCACATAGAGCGCCCGGTCTCAGCCTCAGCATCATCAACAATGGGGGCAGGATAAATCTTTGCTGTGAGGGCCATCCTGGGCATTACAGGATGAGTAGCCCGCATCCCTGGCTTCTATCCAGCAGATGTCAGAGCACAGAACCCCTCCTCCCAAGGCAGGACAATAGAAAGTATTTCCAGACACTGCCAAATATCCCCTAGGGGTTGAGTTGTTCCATAAAATGCAGGATTAAATTTGAATTTCAGATAAACAATGAATGCTTTTATCTATAGCATATCTTAAGCAGTATTTGGAATGTGCTTAGGAATTATTTTTTGTTTACCTGAAATTCAAAGTCCACCGAGCAGCCTATAGTTTTGTTTGCTAAATATAGCCATCCTACCTGGAAGGCAATATATTCTCCACCAGTCCCTGCCCTCTACCCTATTTTGAGACTCACTGACTAAGGGGGGAAAAGCAAGTGAGAATAACTGCTTCTAGTCCCTGGTTTGCCCCATTCTTGGCCATATTATCTCAGAAAAGCCACTTAAATTCCTGGAGCCTTTCTCTCTTCGGTGTAAAAAGGGGTCATGATGTCTGCTCCCATCTCATGTTGAGAGAGTTCGAGAGACAAAACTTCACAGTGAGAAACAAGCCTCACCTACCGCTGTCCTGTCACGAAACCCCTCCTTTCCCAGGGAACAATAATACTCCTTTTCCCAGGAGTGGGGCTGAGCTAGCCCTGATTCCAGTCTTGACCAATCAGATGTTCATATTTATCCAGGTGCAGCGATTGGCTCATAGGACACCATGTGACCGGAGCAGAGCCAATGGGAAATAAGGTGGTTTTGCTGGGGGATTTCAGCGAAAGATGCTCTTATCTGTGAACCTGGTCTTGGAAGCTGTAAGATGGGAACTGCTGGGGGGCTTTCCTGAGGAAGAGCTGATGCAGAGCAAGGCATAGCTGAGGGATGGGAAGAAAAAGATGATGCCTGATGGAGCCACCCCCAAAGCCTCTGGACTTTTCTTTGAAAAGAAAGTGTTAGCTGCACAGTTGTGTCTGATACTTTGTGACCCCATGGGTTGTAGCCCATCAGGCTCCTCTGTCCATGGGGTTCTCAAGGCAAGAATACTGGAGTGGGTTGCCATTCCCTTCTCCAGGGGATATTCCTGATTCAGGGATCAAAGTGGCATCTCATGTGTCTTCTGCACTGCAGGCGGATTCTTTACCTGCTGAGCCATCAGGGAAACCTGAGCTTAAACCTAAATAAATCCCCCCTTCACCTGAATTAGAGTTGAAGTTTCTGCCCAACCCAGCAAAAGAGGACCAGCTGACTCCTGTGTGAAGGGCTTCTCCACCCTCTCCTTCATTCTAAGCGTTCAGTAGAATGCTGCTGTTGTCGCTGTGGGTTTCCTCAACTAGCCTGTAGTGTGTCCTCAAGTTCAGAGGCCATCTCTTCTCTCCCATTGGCTTTCTGGTGGGTGTACCAGGCCCTGGGGGCCTTGAATCAGAATGGACAGAAGTGAAGGATAGATGAAGGTGTATAAATGAACAGGCAGGGTTCATGGTGGGAAGCAAGGGAAATAAACACTGTCCTAACTCCACCAGAGAAACTTTTACTGGATGATCACCATAGGTGCCCCCTTTCCTGCCTCCACGCTCCTGCCCTGCCCCTCAGCACTGAACCCTCGGATGCTTGCTGATTAACACGGTCCCCAGCAGCTCAGGCCGTTAGTCTTGCTGGTCCCTCTGCCTGGATTGCCCTTTCCAATATCTTCTCGTGGCTCACTCCTTACAACTCAATATCTTCACTCCAGTGCTGCCTCCTCTGGGAGGCCGTCCCTCATCATCCCTGGCAGCCGCGCTTCCTGTCAGCTTTATCTCATCCATGGCCACTGGTCACTCGGTTGTGTCTGACTCTTTGGAACCCAATGGACTGCTGCATGCCAGGCTTCCTTGTCCTTCACCATTTCCCAGAGCTTGCTCAAATTCATGTCCATTGAGTCAGTGATGCCATCCAACCATCTCATCCTCTGTCGCCCCCTTCTCCTCCTGCCCTGAGTCTTTCCCATCATCAGAGTATTTTCTAATGAGTCAGCTCTTCACATCAGATGGCTAAAGTATTGGTGCTTCAGCTGCAGCATCAGTCCTTCCAATGAATAATCAGGGTTGATTTCCTTTAGGATTGACCGATTTCATCTCCTTGCTGTCTAAGGGACTCTCAAGAGTCTTTTCCAGTAACACAATTTTAAAGCATCAATTCTTTGGCTTTCAGCTTTCTTTATGGTCCAACTCTCACATCTGTACGTGACTACTGGAAAAACCATAGCTTTGACTATATGGACCTTTGTCAGAAAAGTGATGTCTCTGCTTTTTAATACACTGTCTAGGTCTGTCATAGTTTTTCTTCCAAGGAGCACATGTCTTTTAATTTCATGGCTGCAGTCACTGTCTGCAGTGATTTTGGAGCCCAAGAAAATGAAATCTGCCACTATTTCCATTTTTTCCCCATCTACTTGCCGTGAAGTAATGGGGCACATAATAGATGCTCAATAAATATCTGTTGAATGAATAAATGAGCTATTTATGTGTCTGGCTTTCTCTGCAGAGTGTGAACCTGTTTTATTAATTTTATTTTATTTATTTATTTTTGTTTGTTTGTTTTGGGGGTTATGTGGAGTGGCATATGGGGTCTTAGTTCCCCAACCAGGGATCAATCCCATGCTCCCTGCAGTGCAAACAGAGTCCTAACCACTGGCCCACCAGGGAAGTCCCATATCTTATGCATTCTGAACCCTCAGGGTCCATTAATGAGACCTGAATGCATGAGTATTGAATGAATGAAGGATTTCTAATACCATGCTAGTTTCTGAGGGAGCCAGGGCACTTGAAAGCTCTCTATGGGCTCAAACTCTCAGCCTCCCCAGCAGGACTCGAGGGGTGGAGACACCATGAAGCCAGAGAAGGCAGAACTGAGGCCTTGGATCTGCTGTTTCCTGATGCCGTGATCCTGGGCATCAGTCAGTCATCTGTAAAGCAGGGAGAACACCAGCATCCCAGTCACTATGTAACTTAGAGTATTAATTGAGGCTGAGCATGTGACCTAGAAGTATCCAGTCGTGCTAGCACAGAGTATTGATATATTTGTTTCTATTGGTCTGAGTATCCTATATCTATCATCACTCCAGAGGAGGGAACTTGCCTCCAAGATCACACAGCAAGTCAGAATTTTCTGATTGAACTGTGAAGTGCAACCCTCCCCCTACCCGTTCCATCTAGGCTCTTGCCTCCCTTCTCATTCCCCATACCTCCCAGCTTCCACCCTGGGCCCCTTTTCCTGCAATGAGATCCTCAGGGCCTTTTCCTTGGGTGGGCGCCTTTTATTCTCAATAGAAAAAAAAAAAGAAAAGAAAAATGACGAAGTCGCTCAGAAACCCGAGCTGTTTTTCACACTGTTCTGTCTCTGACAGGCTGTTAGAAAAGTTGGGAGAAGAGGTGCTACTGTTATACTTTTGTTATTCGGTGCTAATTAGAAGAAAGCCGAGCGCTGGGATGGGAAACAGTTCCCCACGAGGCCCTTATTGTTTCCATTGGAATGAAAACGAATTCAGATTAAACGTCTTCTGATTCCCAGACATTATATTTCAAGCAAAATATTTTGTTTTGCTCTTAAATAAATCAAAATCACCAGGTCAATCGAATAGCATTGACACGTCAAAAATTTTTCCATATTCTGAGTATTAGCTTTTTCTGTAGCATTTATAGTGAAGATGCTGATCGAGTTTGCCATGTGGGCCAGTGTGTTTTTGATCAGCAGAAATGCACAGTCTATGTCCACAGACTGAATAGAAGAGGTGGGTGCGGTTTCTCCTTTTGGAAGAGAGCAGGGTGCTTGAATGAGAGTGCTTTACCTGAGAAGCCTGGAAAGGTGAGAGCAGGCTTCCCTGAACCTTGCTATCTTGAAAGCCTACTATGCACTGATTGCACAACTCAGTCTGTGCTTAGCAGCGAGGCTACTGTGCCAGGTGTGGGAGTACCTTATGGAATCCTCACAGTGGACCCTGAGGTGGACACTCTTATGGTTGTTTCCAACTCTGTGGAGGAGGAAGGAGAGGCTCAGAGGCTCACAGGTTAAGTCCTGTGCCCAACATCACATAGCAGGGAAATGGTGGTCCCAGGACTGGATCCCAGCATGTTGAGCTCTGGTGCTCATACTTTGGGCTGCAGTGCTGGCCAGTCTGACTGCAGAAGCATGATCACTGCCCAGCTGTACAGGTGAGGGCACTGAGACTTGGGGGGGCTCCATCCTAGCAGGAGGTTGCCCTGAGAAAAGGGGCTGGGCCCTGACGCACAGTGGCCTCTGGCTGCAGGAAGGAGGAGGTGCCAAAGACGGTGGAGAACATGTGCTCTGGGCCATCCGGTCGCCAGCCTCTGATGCTGCTTTCCAGCATCGGGCAAATGACTTCTCCTCTCTGTGCCTCAGTTTCCTCCCCTGTAAAGTGAGGACAAGAGTTCTTGCCTCTTCGTGGGATTTGAGGATTGAAAACTGTTACAACTCTGCACAGCACGCTGGTCACCTGATCCACCCTAGATCAAAGCTGGCTGTTGCTCTCATCATTACTATTATTCTGATTCTAAAACTGTACCTCTTCTGGATGCCAGAATGCTGCTGGCAATAGAGCTCTGTTATCAAGTTGGATCATCCTCAGTAAGCAGTAACCTGCTCCAGGCTTCAGTTTCTCCCAGAGAGGAATCAGAGAATATGAACAAAGGACCTTGAAGGCTCTGGGGGGTTTCCCTGCTTTGACCCCGAATCCTTACTATTATATTTCATTTGATTCTTTCAGTGATGCCAGGCACAGTGCTGGGCTCTGGAACAAATAGCCATGACCCTCATTAAGTTCTTGTGTCTTATACGTAGAAGGACAGATATTCACAAAGCTGATGAGAGTGGTAAACCCTCTGCAGCCACATGGTTTTGCTCACCTCTCTCAGAGATGACCAATAATAAAGGATATTTGTTGGCACATTTGTTTTCCAAAATGCTTTCACTTCCTCCCTCTGGGGCTGTCTTCATGATGCCTGTCTGAGCTTTGTGGTATGCTGAGCAACCCTCATTTATCCCCATTTGACAGATGAGAAAATTGAAGCTCACAGAAGTTAAAATGATTTACTCAAGGCCAGGGAGCTAATTATCGGTGGACTTGTATCTCAGCTCTGCTTGTTCCCACAACCTCCTCTCCTGCCTCCTCCTGCCCAATGAAGCAATAATCTGAGTTCTGTTGCCATTGGCAGGGTCAGATAAGGTCTGGTTTTTCTACACTGGTAGCTAGAAAAATGGGCTGGTAACCCTTCAACCACAATTTCATTATTATCTCCTGAGGTCTAGTTGAGCAGAGGCTACGGTCTCCATTCTCTGTGAAAAATCACTCAGTGAGTCAGTCAATAAATGCTGAGTAAACATCTTCCTGTACCTGGAAGGGAGCTAAAACTTACTCATAACCTCCAAGACTTACTCTGGGTGTGGCAACATAATCAAAGTAAATAATGTATGGGCACTGACTATGTGCCTAGGACCGTGACATCCTGTCACTTACTCTTGGCCAGATTAGGAATTCCCTCAATAAGGTTACCTTTCCAGATCCAGGGAAAGAGGCTGAGTGAAGCTGAGACACCTGCTAGGGTTGCCCAGTGAAATACAGGACACCTGTTGTTCGGGGCACACTTATGTTAAAAGATCATTCATTGTTTATCTGAAACTGACATTTAACTGGATGTTCTGTGTTCTTGTTTGCCAAACCTGGCAACACTTCCAAGATCATGCAGGGCGTCAGAATTAAGACTGAGATCACCTAGCTCTTTGATGTGAAGAGCTGACTCATTGGAAAAGACCCTGATGCTGGAAAGATTGAAGGCAAAAGGAGAAGAGGGCGGCAGCAGATGAGATGGTTCGATAGCATCATCGAACCAAAGGACATGAATTTGAGCAAACTTCAGGAGATAGTGAAGAACAGAGAAGCCTGGAGTGCTGCAGTCTGTGGGGCTGCAGAGTCGTACAGGACTTAGTGACTGACCAACAACAATAATAACAACGTCTGGTTCTCAAGCTTCCACTTTGACCACTGTGCTGTCCTGGCTCGTCTATATCAAGAGGAGAGCTTTCCAGGGACCTCCCTGGTGGTCCAGTGGTTAACACTTTGTGCTTCCAAAGCAAGGGACATGGGTTTGATGCCTGGTTGGGGAACTAGGATCCAGCATGCAGTGCAGCTAAGGTTCCACATGCCTCACAGTCAGAAAAAACAAAAAACAAAAAACAGACGAGAGCTTTCTTCTGGCTCCACTTTATAATCGTGCCCTATATCTTATTGATCAGAACTGGGTGACCTAACTGGGAAGGTGAGTATTTTCAGTCAGGGGAATGCTAACCCAAACATAAAATCAGAGATCTGTTTACAGGGAAGCTGGGGAAATGGATATTTGGGAAATAGTACAAATTAAGCCTGGAATTGCCAGTGGCCTCCACAGGGGGGAAAACTGAGGATGAATAAAGTGACTCGGGGAGGGGGCGGTGCAGGGACCCCGTGGGGAGAGGCCGTGTCTCAGGAGGGCAGAAGAACCCTGGGACTGTGCTTTACCTTAAGTCAGAGCAACAACCCCTGGACATTTTAGCTATTTGAGTCAACACTAACTTGTTGGCTCCTCCATTTCTGCCCCCACCCCCTTTTTGTTTTCTTCTTGAGGAATTTGAGTTGGATTCCTACTCCATGTACCATCATTGCCGCGTAGGCACCCGAGGCAGACTTCACTAATCGATTGTGGCACTCCGAAAGGTACAGAGGTTAAGAAGCTTCTGCTCCAAAACCAGACTAGCTAGCTTTGAATCCAGGATCTTTCACTTTCTAGCTGTGTGTCCTGGGGCAAGTGATGTAACCTCGCTGAGCTTCTATTTCCTTATCTGCAAAATAGACATAAATAGTACCACTTCACAGAGTTGCTGTGAGAATAAAATGAGATTTACCCAAAGCACTTAACGTTGTCTGGGGTATCATAATGCTCCCTGAATGCTAGCTGGCAGCAGTAGCAGCAACACAGCCAGGGCTTGATTCAGCTGCAGGAGTCCTTCTCCACCCAGCACAGCAGACAGGTACTATGGCTCAGGCTGAACTACCAGGAGAGGTGGACTCTGTCTGCCATCTCTGCTCTGATCCAGCCCTTGCAGATAAGAAAACAGACCCAGGAAGTTGAAGCCATGAGCCCACGGTCTCATAGAGCCAAAGCCCTGGGCTTTGCTCTGGTTCAATCTTGAGTCACCCACGCCTCCTCATCCCATTTCACTTCTATTCTAAACACATGGAAAGACTCTCAGTGTGGGCTTGGGCACTGAGGTCAGAGGGACCTCCTCCAGGTGCTCCTGGGGTTTGGGACCATGTTTATAAGTCTTGCATCTTCCAATTCAGTCCAGATCTCTGGAGGCAGTACAATGACTGTCCTTTGTCAATTTCCAAGTTTGGGCAGCAGAGAGAGAAGTGAGGAATGAAAGCCATTGCCTCATCTTGGGAAGACCCTGAGATGGGCAATTCCTGTCTTCTTGTGAAAGGTGGACCACAGTCGGGACTACCCAGCTGCCCTTTGCTCTGCTGAGAGCAGTTCTCACCTTTGCCCCGTGTTGCTTCATAGAAACTGGTCCTACCTGGTTGCTACGGGTAGTGAATTTCAGAGTCTGCAATTGTCACCTGGCTGGACAGGCCTGGGGGCCAGACCCTGGGTAAAGGACATCCAGAGATGATCATGTAAGGGGAACAAACAGCCCAGAGGTGTGGAGAAGCTGGACCCAACCAGCCTTCCAGACTGAGCATCTCAGCCAGGCTTATAGGCGAGCCAAGATGCAAACACAGGTCTGGGCACATCTGTCAGGAAGCATCTTTGCTCCGCACCCATGAACAAAGCCACCCAGAGGCCTGAGGCAGACTGACTCCAGCTTTTGAGGCAGATAAGATAAGAGGTCAAGAAGTCAGCCGGGGAAAAGAGAGACTCCCACATAAACAACCACTGTAGCAATAATGCCTCAGCCATAAGAGGCTCAGTAATGCCCTCTGAGTCCTTGGTTCTGTGCGGGGCTCCAACAAATGTTCAGGATCCGAGGTCCTTATTATTCTTGAGGAGTGGGTTGTGGGCTAGACTTCAGGGCCCACACCCATAGTTTCTGGACTGAGATTTTCCATTTGTAACAAGTTCCTGGGTTATGCGATGCTGCTGGTCCGGGGACCCCACCTAGCAGTCATGGTGCAAGGGGGTTGGTTATAAGACCTGCTGTCACCCAAGGCCCTCACCAGCCAGCTGAGGAACAATGGGGAAAGGGAGGCTGGGGATGAGGGCATCCCACAGCAGGGCCTGTCTGGGCCAGCTGGCAGGGGGTGTCCCTGAACCCAGACCATCACAGAGTCAGTCTCCTGTTGATTAATTCATTTACTCAGTCACTGGAGACTGAAGGCCAGCTAGGTTCTAGGATGCAGAGAGTCAATGTCTGATGTAAGTTCTGCATTCCAGGCCTGTGACTGACTCGAGATACATTCACTCATGAAACATCCAAGCAGAAGGAAAGTCTGTGATTGACAGAGGTGGTCCTTCTGGGTCTCCTAGGATTTGTGTGCTGCTCTCCTTGGGCCATCTGTTTCCAGTGACAAGTCTTTGGAAACTCGCCTGGGGACTAGCAGCGTGGCACTGGGCAGGCCCAGAGATCCAGAGATACTTGGAGTTTGCAAGTCCAGGTAACACCCCACCAGAGGCAGGCAGGTGGGGGTTATGAAAGTCTGGCATCTTACCTCCAGGCCAGGAAAACTCAGGGGGTAACTTAGCCTCCAGAGGTCCCCACAGGACCAGGTGAAACCACCCTCCCGGACTCCCTTGCAATCACACCTTCCTCGGCTCCACCTGTCCCAGGCAGCTGCCCCAAGTCCTTTTTGTCTCCGCTTAATAATGAATCACGTGTCCATGAATCCTCGAATCAGGCTCTACCTCTGAGATAGCTGACCTAAGACACATGCCATTTTCTGAAATTCCAAGAGGGATGTGAAGCAGGTGGAGGGGGGGGGGGGGGG
>NW_011494739.1:3284259-3298813 GCF_000754665.1 Bison bison bison
AACCTTTAAGTTTCAGACTTTCAAAGATACAGAATGTGTGTTCATGTGTCCAGTCACGTAACTTACTTCTTGTGTCTGGCATACTTTTTGAGGTACTGCAAGATTAAAAATTATTTCTTTATTTTTTCTGTTTGTTTTTTCTAAATGTGTTATGTATGTGAAATGTATAATCAGTACAGTACTATATAGCCAATTGTGTTAGTTAAGTACCTAGGCTAACTTTTGGACTTACAAATTTGACTTAGGAATGCACTCTAGGAATGGAACTGGGTTCCTATGAAGGGGGCTACTGTAGTTAAGTTCTGAGAGTCAGAGGAGTAACTTTCTAAAAGGTCTCCCTCTAGGATACTCAGAAATTTCCCCTCCTCCGGAAATCAAATGAGATACTAAAGCAGACGGGCCCTGTTTGAGATGTTTATAATCTCTCCTGCTATGGAGAAAGTTAATAGAGTTTCTTATAGAGGCTTTTGGCTTATAATGTATATCAGAGATTTCTCTTGGCTGCACACAGCCCAGCAGACATGACAGGGAAGCCGCCGGGGCACAGCTGTGACTTCCTGCTCCTACAGGGAGGCGGGGTGGCCCCCGGTTGTGTCCAGGAAAACCAGAGGGTCCTGTGTGGGGACAGTGCTGGGCTGGGCATAAGGGATGTCAGAGCTTTCGATGGATGGCATCCTGGCCTTGCCCTGTGTCTGTTTAGTGACTGATGGAGAATCCACTCATTTGCTGCCCCAGAGGTGAGTGATGAGGGGGTGGGGGAAATACTCCAGGAACAAGACAAAGTCCTTCCTTTGTCTTCAGAGCTATAATTACCTATTCAGGTGTTGCCTCCCACGACTTAGGTAGAGCAGGGTGGAAGGCGCAGGGGAGACTTCAGCACTGAAAAGATGAGCTCAGTGTTTGTGGAGGTTTCTGTGCAGCATTCTTGCTCCGGTTGCGTTCAGAACCGGGTCTTTTTATTCATCTGTATCATTGATTCAGTCACGATCATCTGTGGAAACTGTTCCCCCTGGGCTTTGACATTAATGGTGTGTTGTTTGGTGCATGCTCAGTCATGTTTGGCTCTTCTGTGACCCCATGGACTGTAGCCTGCCAGGCTCCTATGTCCATGGGATTTCCCAGGCAAGAATACTGGAGCAAATTGCTATTTCCTATTCCAGGGGATCTTCCCAACCCTGGGATCGAACCCGTGTCTCCTGCATTAGTAGGTGGATTCTTTGCCATTGAGCCACCAGAGAAGCCCTCATTTATAATTACTGTTTTCATGCCAGCACAGGATGAGGTGTGTTCTGTCTGGTTTATCCCTCAGTCCCTTTGCTAAGAGCAGAAGATGCTGTGTTCCGTCCTGTTACACCCAAGAATCTCATCCAGGATCATCTGTTTTTCAGACACCTCCCCCTAAATGAAGCCTCTCCACCCCTCCCTACTCCGAAGTCCCCAGTCATCTCCATTAGGATTCTCATTCTGGAGTAACCAACTATCCTGGTTTGCTTGGCTCTGAGGGGTTTCAGAGCTAAAGCAGGACAAATTCAGGGAAACCAGGGCACTCGGTCCTTTTACTGATTTGGCTGCTACAAAAAGAAGCCTGTTAGAGGGACTTAAAGAAACACAGGGTTTATTTATTTCTTATATAAAAGAAAAAGCCCAGGGCTGGATGATGGCTCCATAAGGTCATCAGGGACTCAAGCTCCTTGTTTTCTGTCCTGCCATCCTAAAAGCCTAGCTTTTAGCCTCCAGGTTGCCTCGTGGTCCCAAGATGGCAGTTTCATCTTCAGTCATCACATCTATATCCCAGGCATGGAGATGCAGGAAGGTAGACGATTTAAAAGGGCAAGTACTTATTGAATTAGCCCCCTTTAAAGAGCTTCCCACAGAAGCCCTATTTGGGACTTCTATTCACATGAAATTAAAAGACGCTTACTCCTTGGAAGGAAAGTTATGACCAACCTAGATAGCATATTCAAAAGCAGAGACATTACTTTGCCAACAAAAGTTCATCTAGTCAAGGCTATGGTTTTTCCTGTGGTCACGTATGGATGTGAGAGTTAGACTGTGAAGAAGGCTGAGCTCGGAAGAATTGATGCTTTTGAACTGTGGTGTTGGAGAAGACTCTTGAGAGTCCTTTGGACTGCAAGGAGATCCAACCAGTCCATTCTGAAAGAGATCAGCCCTGGGATTTCTTTGGAAGGAATGATGCTAAAGCTGAAACTCCAGTACTTTGGCCACCTCATGGGAAGAGTTGACTCATTGGAAAAGACTCTGATGCTGGGAGGGATTGGGGGCAAGAGGAGAAGGGGACGACAGAGGATGAGATGGCTGGATGGCATCACTGACTCGATGGACGTGAGTCTGAGTGAACTCCGGGAGTTGGTGATGGACAGGGAGGCCTGGCATGCTGCGATTCATGGGGTCGCAAAGAGTCAGACACGACTGAGCGACTGATCTGATCTGATTCACATTTCATTGGCCAGAACTGTGCCACATGACCATCCCTAACTGCAAGGGAAACATAGCTTTTTAGTGTGTGCATTGTTGCCCTAATAAAATGTGGTTTTGCTTGTTTGGAAGAAAGTAAGAATATGTCTTTGATAATTGAGTTGGCCAACTCCCAGCTTTGCCCAGAACTTTCTCAGTTTTAGTACTGAAAGTCCTACATTCCAGGAAGCCCTCGATGTCACCAAGATGATTTGTCCCCATATTGGTAAGAAACCTCCAGTCTCTGACATACCTACCTTCCTCAATTCAACAATAGCAGCTTCCCTAGGAACACAGTGTTGGGTGTTTGTCTAATACCTTGACATCCAGGCATAAATCAAACATCAAACAGCCTGGGTGATAAATTAAAAAATAATTTCACCATAGCCCAGGTGCTGAATTACAACAGTTGAGCTGTAATTATTTGATACATATCTAGGTGGCTGAGAAAACTCTGCTTCAATTAGGAATAAAACTAGGCTTCCAGATTTTCTCTGCACACTTCTCTCAGGGAAAAAAATTCCCTCCTTTTTCCAAGTTCAGATTTTTTTTTTTTAATACTTAAATTCTAGTTTTCAATGCTCGCTAAAAAGATATGATACTGAGCTTGGCAAAATCTCCAGATCTGGAGGAAAGATGTAGGAGTGGGAAATGGAAAACACCCGTTTTCAGGATAACAGGCATTTCTTATAATTGAGCATGAACACTGCCAGGGGCTTCTTAGCTTATGAAAGGGGGTGGCCAGGGAGAAACCATGACCAGCATTAAAAGACTGCCAGCAAACACTTCATCAGCCACTTCCGATGTTAGGCGCTGGGCTAAATTATACCTTCAGCTTGTTGCATCTTCATGTTCTTCTCTGCTCTGTTTTGCAGTTAGAAAAACTGAAGCTTTTGGAGACCAAATCATTCACTAAGTCCACACAGCTAACAAATGGGTGGTGATATAGGGTTGGCACCCACATCTGGCTGATTCCAGAGTCTGGTTAATATATGCTGTCTCTTGTAAAGAGCTGGTTTTAGTCAAGCTATTATTAATACATAGGTTTGTAGGGAAAAAAAAAAAAGAAGAATGTCTGGCTGCACCCAGATATGACTTGTTGTTCGGTTGCTAAGTCGTGTGTCCGACTCTTTGCAACCCCAGGCACTGCAGCATGCCAAGCTTCCCTGTCCTTCACCATCTCCTGGAGTTTGCTCAAATTCATGTTCATTGAGATGGTCGTGATGCCATCCAACTATCTCTCTACTGCTCCCTCCTCCTCCTGCCCTCAGTCTTTCCCGGCATCAGGGTCTTTTTCAATCAGTTCTTCGCATCAGGTGGCCAAAGTATTGGAGCTTCAGCTTCAGCATAAGCCCTTCCAATGAATATTCAAGGTTGATTTCCTTTAGGATTGACTGGTTTGATCTCCTTGCTGTCCAAGGGACTATCAAGAGTCTTCTCCAGCACCACAATTCAAAAGCCTCAGTTCTTCAGTGCTGAGAACTGATGCTTTCGAATTGGTCCAACTCTCACATCCATATGTGACTACTGGAAAAATCATAGCTTTGACTATACAGACTTTAGTCAGCAAAGTGATGGCTCTGCTTTTTAATATACTGTCTAGGTTTGTGATAGCTTTTCTTTCAAGGAGCAATTGTCTTTTAATTTCATGGCTGCAGTCACCATCTGCAATGATTTTGGAAAGCAAGAAAATAAAATGTCACCTTTTCCACTTTTCCCCCATCTATTTGCCATGAAATGGTGGGACCGGATGCCATGATCTTAGTTTTTTGAATGTTGAGTTTTTTTTTTTTTTGAATGTTGAGTTTTAAGCCAGCTTTTTCACTCTAGCAGCATCCTTGAAGTTGAAGGAAAGAAAGCAATTTGTAAGTCTTGACAATTTATGTTTCCCAACACACTGGGTGCTTAAAAATGCCCCATGTTTTTAAGATAACAAATGCCACTGTATTCTTTTCAATTATTTCTGCTTATTTCTTGAGATGGCTTGGCATCCGGCTACCACCCAGTTTTCTAGGGCCAATTTCACAGATTAGAAGTTGCAAGGCATGTTTTGCACCTTATAAAGAGACAGGAGTGACTTCCCAGGTGAAGGCTCCCCAAATGCTAGACTAAGTCACGGTGGAGATTCTTCCTGGAGCCCAGTGCCTGCTGGGACATGATGATCCTCTGCTGATGCTCCAGCTGCTGGGGTGGTGTGGGGGGGCTTCTGGGGTCAGCTCCGGCTGGTCCTTGTTGAGAACTGCACATCTTCTGAGGCCATCAGGGTGGACAGTCTCCACTGGTTCCTGAATCCCAGCTGGGTTTGCGGTTTCCAACTGTGACGCTGAGTCCTGGTTCCTTCCTCGGGGGATTAGTGACAAAGGCTAATGTAGGACAACCCTCCCAGAGCTGTTGGGGGATGAATTGAGATGGTCAAGTGCCTGACTCAGTGCCTGGCATATGAAGGCTTGGTAGACCTTAGCCTGAAGTGACGAGGAAGAAGAGGAGAAGGAGAAGAGAGACAGAAAAATAAGGAGAAGAAAGATCGTGAGCCTCAAGTTTCTTTAGTTATAAAATGGGAACAATGCTAAAACCTCTTTCATCAGACTGTGGAAGAGCTGGAATGATAGGATGTCTGTGAAATTATGCTCAGTGCAGACTCAGTGTCAGACACGTCTTAGCAGCTGATGCAGCCTTCAGAGCATCAACAAAATGGGGATGAGAAGGTCATGTCTTTGAAGTGACTACAGAGTGCTCAGTACCGCATCAGAACTCAATGTGGAAGGATCACTATTCAGAGGTGAAGAAATCGTGCTGCCCCACTGGTGGCGACTGAGCTTGTGGTCTCCAGGGGGTGGGGGTCTTTGGGAGAGAACCGAATGAAACTGGCTGTATGGCCTGTGGACACTCCCAGGTGAAGCGGGCCCCAGGGCAACGTCTGGCAACTGATGGCACTGTCCTGAGTGGCTTCAGTCTTAACATCAGACCTGTCCCGGTGGCCAGTGTCACTCTCCATGTCCTTTAATTCTCTCGCCAAAGGCCAGGGAAGCAGCATGTGACCAGAGCTGGGCTGTGTGCGTGCTGCCCCTGGGTGGTCCCCATGCACGCGCTCAGCTTCCCCGGCTGCTTTGACATCTGCCTTCTGCGAAGCACATGTTGTCACCAGTTGACACTTACACAAGCCAGAAGCGGGCTGGCCCACACTCATCGCCGTAATAAACACATGTGGCAGTTTTTGAGAGCTGGGCTATGCCATCCATCAATCCGAGTGACACCCCAAGAGTCCCCGTGGGGAGGAAGGCAGCACTTCAAAGTGCAGAGGTTCACAACCAGGTGTGCACACCAGGCACGTGGGGTGCCCTGGGCTGCAGCCCATGGGAGTAGGTGAGTGACAGGGGTCTGTGTGTCTGCGTGCCTGCATGCATGTTTGTATGTATCTGTGTGGTGTGCACATGTGTGTATATGTGTGTACATGCATATGTACCTGCACATTTGTGCATGTGTATACATGCGTACACATTCGTGTATATGTGTGTGTTGGTGCATATATGTGTGTGCATGTGTGTGTGTGTACATGCAAACACATTAGATCAAGAGCCCCAAATTCCAACAGCATCAGGGTCCAGCAGGGTTGTGAAAATGGAATGGGATAGATGGAAACTGACTTTGGTCCTCAGAATTCAGGGTGCAATAGAGAGCAGTGGGAACGTGGCAAACAGGAAGCCTGTGTCCAGCCGAAAGAGGAAGATACAACTCAGTTCTCCGCACTTGCTGCCTGCTGCCTGCTGAATCTTGGTTGTCTATTGTATTAATATATATAGCAGTGTGTGGGCTTTCCAGGTCGCGCTAGTGGTAAAGAATTCCCTTGCCAATGCAGGAGACATAAGAGACACGGGTTCAATCCCTGGGTCCGGAAGATCCCCCGGAGGAGGGTGTGACAACCCACTCCAATATTCTTGCCTGGAGAATTCAAGGGACACGGAAGCCTGGCGGGCTATAGTCCATAGGGTAGCAAAGAGTCAGACATGACTGAAGTGACTTAGCATGTAGGCATGCATAGCATGTGTCTATGAAATTTCCTGATTTTTAAGATCATTGTCAGCTCATCAAGATTTACAATATTCCCTGGCTCAAACAAAACACACTCAAGGCTGGAATTTGGCCTGTGGACCCCAGTGGAGTGTAGCTGTTTTCCCATTGGGGAAGGGACTACTCTGCCCGGTTGGGCTGTTCCCAGAAGATCCTCATTGACCTGGAACGGTCGTTCTCAATGGAGTGAGCTTGTCCTCTAAGGGACATTTGGAAATGTCTGAGGACATTTTCCATGATCAAGACAGGGTGGTGGGAGGCAATGGCCTGTTCCAGAGGGCGATTGTTGTTGGCAGCTGGTGGGTAGAGGTCAGGCATGCTGTTGAACACCTACAGTGCACGAGACAGAGCCCCCCCACCCCCAACCATAGTAAAGAATTGTCTGGCTCCAAATGCCAACATTGAGAAATCTGAACGAGAATCATTCTGAAGATGATCTGGGAGGGCTGGCTTCTAGCTGCCCAAAGTTGTAACTCTTGAGCAGTGGCCTTTAGGCGTCAGTTGTGTAACCAGTTGAAAATCCCCATCCAAGAGATGGATTTCTGGCTGAAGGGCCTGCCTAGTGCTTTCCCGACACAGCAGGCTTCAGGTTGGTGTCTCACACACCTGAAATCACCAAACTCCCACGCCACCCACTTTTATCCTCATTCTGTAGATGCAGAGTCACACATACGCACACACATACACACACACAAGTTTGGCAGACCCGCCCCCCCCCCCCGCCCCCACAGTGTAACTCAGGGCAGACTTGCTCCCAAGCCCACCCTCTTAATGACAGGGCAACACTGTAAGAAAATATGGACTGAAATGACTTTACATCTCCTGCACATTTGAGTTTGAATTGACTGCTTCTGTCCGGAATAATGCTCTCTTGGAAAACCTCCACTCATCTCTCCAGGCTGAGCTTGAAAACTGCCTCCTCCGGGAAGCTGCCCGTGGCTGCTGAGCCTGTGTCAGGCCCTGAGTCTGGGATCCCTCCACCAGCCAGGTGTTTCCCCTTCTAATGGATCATCTCTCCTTTACTGTGATGGCTTCAGTGTCTGTCTTAACATTAAATGAGCATCCATCATGACTCTGCTAAGGCCTGACAGGTACTAGGCACTGACTAAGTAGGTGTTGAATGAACAGATCCATGACTGGTGGGCGTTTCCTAGCTTCCGTTCCTAACATTATTTCTGAAGTTTGGAGCACATTGTTGAGCCTTCATGATGAGCCAGGCACTGCTCTTAGTACTTTACGTGTATTAACTTGTTTCGCGCTTGCAACAGTCCCATGAGGTTGGTATTAATCCTGTCCTCACTTATCCCATTTTCTCAACTTCTCAGGCAAAGAGAAGCTAAACCACTTGGCTAAAGTCACACAGCTCATAAGTAGCAGGAACTTCCCCAGTGGCTGGAGACAGAGCTGAGTTCTGTGCTTGTTCCAACTCTTTGCATCCCCCATTAAGGGCTTAGTGAGCTATTGTTATGCGACCCAGGGCAGGTTCAGGCATCAAACAATCATTATACCAAACATCTATGATGTGGCAGGCACCACACTAAATGAAGTGGTTAGAATTTCATATTCGTCATTTGCATTTCTCGTTTAGGTATTTGCCTGTAAATATGGTACTGGTATATTTGACATTTTTTCTTATTGATTAGCAATTATTCTTTATATACTAAGGTCATACGCCATATATATTTGTCACATTTTGCATATTTTCCTTGAAAGTGAAAGTGTTAGTCACTCAGTCATTCTGACTCTTTGAGACCCCATGGACTGTAGCCCGCCAGGCCCCTCTGTCCATGGAATTCTCCAGGCAAGAATACTGGAGTAGGGAGCCATTCCCTTCTCCAAGAGATCTTCCTGACCCAGGGATTGAACCTGGGTCTCCCACATTGCAGGCAGATTGTTTACTGTCTGAGCCACCAAGGAAGCTAATTTTTTTATTTTCCAACCTGTTTATGTTTCATTTGCTGTTCAGAGTTTTTATTTTAATTTTTAGGTAGTCAAAATTGTTTTTTATCATTTCATTTTACATGCCATGCCTCAAAAGATTCTTTCCACTTCCAAGATTATAAAACATTAATTCATACTTATTTCTCCAGCTCTTTAATTAATTAATTAATTTATTTGGCTGTGTTGTGTCTTAGTTGCGGCGTGTGGGATCTTTCGTTGGTGAGCTCAGACTCTCCTGTTGTGGCGCTCAGACTTAGTAGCTCTGGACATGTGGGGTCTTAGTTCCCGGACCAGAGATCAAACCCATGTCCCTTGCATTGTAAGGCAGATTCTTAATCACTGGACCACCAGGGAAGTTCCCTCTTCAGTTCTTTTAGATTCATTATTTAATATATTCATACCTTAATTAACTTTAATCTTTGGCTCACTAGGTATAAATTTTAGCATATGGTGTGAGGCAGGAAGCTGACATTGTTTTTGTTCACTAAGTCTACTACATTCTTATGAAAAACTCCTTGAGAGCACCTTGACTGAACCAGGCGGCAAATCCTCACAGTATCCATTTGGGCAGCTCAGCCTGTAAACCAGTCGTCTTTCGGTTGCCTAAGATATAGATACACCTTGCGTGCTGCTGCTAAGTCGCTTCAGTTGTGTCCGACTCTGTGCGACCCCATAGACTGCAGCTCACCAGGCTCCCCCGTCCCTGGGATTCTCCAGGCAAGAACACTGGAGTGGGTTGCCATTTCCTTCTCCAATGTATGAAAGTGAAAAGTGAAAGTGAAGTCACTCAGTCGTGTCCGACTCCCAGCGACCCCATGGACTGCAGCCTACCAGGCTCCTCCATCTGTGGGATTTTCCAGGCAAGAGTACTGGAGTGGGGTGCCATTGCCTTCTCCAACACCTTGCATACCTATGTCTATAAAGACGTAGATGTGTCTTATATGTCTATATATTCACCATTCAGTCGGTGAATGTGGCAGTGTAACAGTCTGGAGTTTTTTAAGATGAGATTTTTAGCTTTTGCTTCCTGGGGATACAGTTACGCCAGCCTCTGTCACTTGCTGATTCACAGCTTACATGAGACCCCCACCTTCCCAGCCAGCAAATTATTGATTTACCACATGACTGACAGAGATCCCTTGATGCCTGCTAAGTCACTTCAGTCATGTCTGACTCTTTGTGACCCCATGGACTATAGCCCTCCAGGCTCCTCTGTCCATGGGATTCTCCAGGCAAGAATACTGAAATGAGTTGCCATGACCTCCTCCAGAGGATCTTCCCAACACAGGGATCAAACCTGTGTCTCTTATGTCTCCTGCACTGATAGGAGGGTTCCTTACCACTAGTGCCAGCTGGGAAGCCTGAGAGATCCATTGATACATACCAATTAAAATCATTGTCCGTCTTGCGATTCAACTAGCAAAGATGAAAGAGCTTTCCAGTTTCTGATGTTGGTTGACACGGAGCATACAGTTGTCCTGATGTCACCTGGGTGTCACCCCAGTGCTGGGGACCAGTCACTATGCTTTGGTTTTGGCTAAGGTCCAGCATCCTGTAAGTGTGAACCAGACCACCTGCTTATCCCCACTGCCGCCTACAGAAAAGTTTACAGCAGTAATCTTCGAGGCATGCTTATTCATCCACCCAGGGAAGTTGGTTGCAAGGGAGGAATTACAGATGGGCAAACAGACTTGGGATAGGAGTGTTTTTTAACCTTGAGAAGTTGTAAATAACCTAAAAGTCCATCAGTGGGAAAATCAGTGAATTCTGTTACACTATTTGCATATCCTGGATAGCAGGAACATACAGGCTAAGCTGGTCCTGCAGCCAGGACCCCCTCATTCTTCAGGTCTTGGCCAAACTGTCCCCTCCTCCAAGAGACCCCCTTTGGAACCATATAGCTTCTGTGTATTCAAAGATACCTCACAAAACTGGTACCCAGGACCTCAGATTGGGACCTTGATTGGAATTGAGATCTTTGTAGTTGTAATCATGGTTAAAAACCTCAAAGTGAGATCATCCTGAACTGGAGTGGTCCTGAATCCAGTGACAGGTGTCCCCATCAGAGAGAGAAAAGAAGAAAAAGCAGAGAGACACTGAGGGAAAGGCCATGTGATGATGGAGGCAGAGATTGGAGTGATGTATCTCTAAGTCCGGGAAGCCAGAACCATCAGCAGCGAGAAAGGGGCAAGGGATGGAATCTCTCTTAGGGACTCTGGGAGGAACCGATCCTGCCGACACCTTAATGTTGAACTTCTGGCCTCCAAAACTGAGAGAGAATAAATCTTCCGTTGCTTTAAAACCACTACTACACTGGTTTTTGTGGTGGTGGTTTAGTCGCTAAGTCATGTCCTGACTCTTGTGACCCCATGGACTGTAGACTGCCAGGCTCCTCTCTCCAAGGGGATTCTCTAGGCAAGAATACTGAAGTGGGTTGCCAGTTCCTTCTCCAGAGGATCTTTTCGACGCAGGAATTGAACCCGGTCTTCTGCATTGCAGGCAGATTCTTTACCAACTGCGCGAGAGGGAAGCCCTTAAAACCACCAAGATCGCAGTAATTTGTTATGGCTGCATCAGGAAACAGTTGGTGGCTGCGGGCAATGTGGTTTGCATCCTGGCACGTTACTTCTGCCCCCGAGCCTCTGCTTTCTCATCCATGAAGTGGGGCTTCTGGCCACATTTACATGAAGATTAAATAAAGTAATAAATGTGAGACCTCAGCTGGGTGCCTGGCACCTGGCAAATGCTCAGTAAGTGTTAATTATTTTTACTCTTTTATCAGTCTGAAAAGTGTCTACAGAGGTCCTGCATTAGAATAAAAACTGAAGCCAAACACGTTCTTCAGATTCTGTGCACAAAGATGTCCATGGGGTGTTAGTCACAGCACAAGAACAAAAATAGGGAAACAAACCAACATTCACTCAAAGGGCAGAGTAGTGTAAGATATGTCAGGAGGGACTGTGGGGAGAAGGAATGATGTGCAGCCACTAAAAGGACACTCAGGAAACATTTTTGATGGTGTGGAAAGATCCTGAGTGATAAGGTTAAGTGGCTGAAAGAAGCATGTAAAATTGTACATGCAGAGTGACTACAATTATGTAGAAATAAATGGAGGAAAAGGGTGGGACACCAAAAAAGGTCAGAGGAAAGCCATCTGAATCCATAAATGCAGCCAAGAAGAAAAAGAAAAAGAGAGGGAGAAGGATGAGTGGGAGGGAGGGAGCAGGACAGGAGAGGAGGGGGCATGGCCAGTGCTTCACTGCGGTGCTGATGGTGCTCAGATGTGTCCAGCTCTTTGTGACCTTGTGGACTGTAGCCTGCCAGTCTTCTCTGTCCATGGGATTTCCCAGGGAAGAATACTGGAGTGGGTTGCCATGCCCTCCTCCAGGGGATCTTCCTGACCCAGGGATAGAACCCACATCTCTTGCGTTTCCTGAATTGCAAGCAGATTCTTTACCACTGAGCCACCTGGGAAGGTCATTCACTGGGGTGATGTTAACCCATCATTGTGTGTAGAGCAGGTGATACCTTTGAAACACTTTACATCCTTTATCCCAACCCTTGTGTCACCTTTAACGTATTCTGAACTCCAGATACACTTGAGATCTCTACCTCCTGTTCTGGCCACCCTCTAGCTTTGTTTGTTTTGTTGGTTGGTCGTGCTAGTCTTTGTTGTGCTGCCCAGGCTTCTCCTGGAGCATGGACTCTAGACTGCGTGGGCTCAGATGGTTGCAGTGCATGGGCTTAGTTGCCCAGAGGCATATGGGATCTAAGTTCCCCAACCAGGGATCAAATCCACATCCCCTGCTTTGGAAGGTGGATCCTTAACCACTGGACCAGTGAAGTCCCCATCCTCTCTAGCTTTGTGTTCAAGGGCTTAGTCCCTAATGAACTCAGTTTCCCATCTCTAAAATGGGCACGGTAAGGGAAGCTATCTCATTGAGCTGATTTTGTTGTTCAGTCGATCAGTCATATTCTGAGTCTTTTTGACCCTCTGGACTGCAATACACCAGGTTTCCCTGTCCTTCCCAGAGTCTCAGTGAAACTTATCTCCATTGAGTCGGTGATGCCATCCAACAATCTCATTCTCTGTTGCCCCTTTCTCCTCCTGCCCTCAATATTTTCCAGCATCAGGTCTTTTCCAGTGAGTCGGCTCTTTGTATCAGGTGGCCAAAGTATTGGATCAGTATTGAGCCTGGCACTTAGTTCAGTTCAGTCGCTCAGTCATGTCCGACTCTTTGTGACCCCATGAATCGCAGCACGCCAGGCCTCCCTGTCCATCAGCAACTACCGGAATTCACTCAAACTCACATCCATCGAGTCGGTGATGCCATCCAGTCATCTCATCCTCTGTCGTCCCCTTCTCTTCCTGCCCCCAATCCCTCCCAGCCTCAGAGTCTTTTCCAGTGAGTCAACTCTTTGCATGAGGTGGCCAAAGTACTGGAGTTTCAACTTTAGCATCATTCCTTCCAAAGAAATCCCAGGACTGATCTCCTTCAGAATGGACTGGTTGGATCTCCTTGCAGTCCAAGGGACTCTCAAGAATCTTCTCCAACACCACAGTTCAAAAGCATCAATTGTTCCGCGCTCAGCTTTCTTCACAGTCCAACTCTCACATCCATACATGACTACTGGAAAAACCATAGCCTTGACTAGATGGACCTTTGTTGGCAAAGTAATGTCTCTGCTTTTGAATATGCTATCTAGGTTGATCATAACTTTCCTTGCAAGGAATAAGTGTCTTTTAATTTCATGGCTGCAATCACCATCTGCAGTGATTTTGGAGGCCAAAAAATTAAAGTCTGACACTGTTTCCACTGTTTCCCCATCTATTTCCCATGAAGTGATGGGACCAGATGCCATGAGCTTCATTTTCTGAATGTTGAGTTTTAAGCCAACTTTTTCACTCTCCTCTTTAACTTTCATCAAGAGGCTTTTTAGTTCCTCTTCACTTTCTGCCAGAAGGGTGGTGTCATCTGCGTATCTGAGGTTATTGATATTTCTCCCGGCAATCTTGATTCCAGCTTGTGCTTCTTCCAGCCTAGCGTTTCTCATGATGTACTCTGCAAAGAAGTTAAATAATCAGGGTGACAGTATCCAGCCTTGACGTACTCCTTTTCCTATTTGGAACCAGTCTGTTGTTCCATGTCCAGTTCTAACTGTTGCATCCTGACCTGCATATAGATTTCTCAAGAGGCAGGTGAGGTGGTCTGGTATTCCCATCTCTTTCAGAATTTTCCACAGTTTATTGTGATCCACACAGGCAAAGACTTTGGCATAGTCAATAAAGCAGAAATAGATGTTTTTCTGGAACTCTCTTGCTTTTTCCATGATCCATTGGATGTTGGCAATTTGATCTCTGGTTCCTCTGCCTTTTCTAAATCTGGCTTGAACACCTGGAAGTTCACGGTTTGCATATTGCTGAAGCCTGGCTTGGAGAATTTTGAGCATTACTTTTCTAGCATTGAGATGAGTGCAATTGTGCAGTAGTTTGAGCATTCTTTGGCATTGCCTTTCTTTGGGATTGGAATGAAAACTGACCTTTTCCAGTTCTGTGGCCACTGCTGAGTTTTCCAAATTTGCTGGCATATTGAGTGCAGCACTTTCACAGCATCATCTTTCAGGATTTGAAATAACTCAACTAGAATTCCATCACCTCCACTAGCTTTGTTCATAGTGATGCTTTCTAAGGCCCACTTGACTTCACATTCTAGGATGTCGGGCTCTAGGTGAGTGATCACACCATCGTGATTATCTTGGTCCTGAAGATCTTTTTTGTACAGTTCTTCTGTGTATTCTTGCCACCTCTTCTTAATGTCTTCTGCTTCTGTTAGGTCCATACCATTTCTGTCCTTTATCGAGCCCATCTTTGTATAAAATGTTCCCTTGGTATCTCTAATTTTCATGAAGAGATCTCTAGTCTTTCCCATTCTGTAGTTTTCCTCTATTTCTTTGCATTGATCGCTGAAGAAGGCTTTCTTATCTCTTCTTTCTATTCTTTGGAACTCTGCATTCAGATGCTTATATCTTTCCTTTTCTCCTTTGCTTTTCACTTCTCTTCTTTTCACAG
>NW_011494739.1:3298913-3316960 GCF_000754665.1 Bison bison bison
TCCTTTTCTCCTTTGCTTTTCACTTCTCTTCTTTTCACAGCTATTTGTAAGGCCTCCCCAGACAGCCATTTTGCTTTTTTGCATTTCTTTTCCATGGGGATGGTCTTGATCCCTGTCTCCTGTACAATGGCACTTAGCAGATGCTTACTAAACTCAGGCTGCTGTTCTTACATGCAGGACCAGAGCCTGATGGAGACCCACTCCTCTGAGGATTCCTTACCACCCTCAGAGCTTCCCGAGGGTTGAGGAGGATTCCCTGGGACACTGGCAGACCCCCAGGGTGGAAGGGCAGGTAGGGAGGTGGGAGGGGGCCCATCCTCCTCTCAGCATTCCTATAGACACGGCCTCATTTAATCTCGGCACAAAACAGCCTCCTGGTTCAAAGACCAAAGGCCTTTAAAAAAAAGAAGGGGAAAAAACAGCTCTTGGACATCAAATGCTTCTTGCAAACACTGTTTTGATGGTTTAAATGTAAACAAATCCGAAACATGTGGATTAAATTTCTCCCAAAGGCTTAAAAATTAAGGGGAGAAAAAAGGGGAGTTGTCTCAGGCCAAACGCGTGTTGGTTTTTGCCAATCTCCAGAATCTTCGGGCAATAATTGGAGACATGTCTCCCACACCCCAACCGGCGCTAAGCTGTACCTTTTTTTTTTTATAATTGCTGTTATGACTCACTGTTGAGTTGGTGATTATTTTTATCCAGTTAATGAAGGTAATCTATAAATTACCACTGACCCAGATTCATGATTTAATAAGATTTAAATTACACACCCGGGCTCATTCGGAAGCAGCGGGCTGGAGCCGCTGTCTGAATGGAACGCATGCATCTGTCTGTTCTCAAAAGTCCCGAAGCTCAGACATTCGCCCACTGCCTCTCCTCCCCCGCACTGAACTCTCAGTCCACCCAGGGTGACATCTGGGGCCACCTGGCTGGTTTATGGGCCCTGTGACTGCCCATGCTCTATGGGCACTGGCTTTGGATTCAGTAGAGAACCCCACCTGGAGGCCCAGAAGGCCATCCCTCTGCTCCCACCTCTGTCACAGCTTGTGTGCCCTCAGTGGGCCGTTGGCCCCTCTCTGGGCCTCAGTTTCCCCCTGTCTGACATCAGAGAGTGTTGCTCTTTAAGGGATTTCATAGCACTGATGTGCCGAACTCGGGTTTCTCAAAGTGGGCCCTATGGAACCCTGGTCCTCAGGATGCCGTGTGGATAAGAGTGGGGTTAGAGACTCACTGACTTGTCCAATGATACCACCTGTGCAGCAGGCTTGAGGTCAAAGTCAAGGTTACCACTGCCTCTCACCCTACAAAAGCTGCAGCCTCCAGGAAGCCCTCCTGGTTTAAAAGCCAGGTCAAGTCCACACTCCTGAGCGGGCAAGACCCTGAGGATCTGTACCTAGAGCTGGCTTCACGGACAAGCAACCTGGACATTGCTCTGGCCAGCGCTCACGTGGACGTGGAGCCTAATTCTCATGCTTCCTCACCTCTGACTTAAATTCTTAATAAGTTTTGCCCAAAGGGCCTGCATTTTCATTTTGCTCTGGATGACTTGAATCCTGTTGCCAGTCCTGCTTGAACCCCAGCCTCACCTTCTGTAGGACCCTGCCGCTTCCCTCCTCGATGTCAGGCCTCTGCCCCCAGGGTCCCGGCTCAGCCTCCTTGCTGCTGAACCCTTGCCTGGAGCATTGCTCTCCCTTCTTGCTCTAATTGGACCCATTCATCATCCTTCAGGTCTCAGCTCAAATGTCAGCTCCTCAGGGGCTCTCTTCTGTCCTGGATCTCAGATGGAGGCGCCCCCAGGGCCGCCCCTCCCTTCTTGTTCCCCTTTGGGCACTATTTGGAATCGCCTGGTTGGTCCCGCAGTGTGACAGGAGGGCGGGGGCTGTTGTGCTTGTTGCTGATGCAGGCTGAGTGCGTGACACACACACATACACACGCGCACACATGCACACACACACACAGAAGCCCTTGTCTTGGCAATGAAAACCACCGTTTATCCCCAAGGAAAAGGTCCCTGCCCCCACCAGGGTGCACCCCTGACCCTTGGAGCCCCACTGCTCAGCAACTACCCAGGGCCCTCCACCCTCATCTCCCTCCTGTTACCCCTCCCCAGCTCTCCCGTGTCCACCAGCCCCCTGCCCTGAGGCCAGGCCTGCCCACTCCTTCTCCACTCATCCCCACCCGACCCTCCCTTTGCCCGTCCAGTATCACTGCTCCCAGGACCCTCTAGGACTCGTTCCTTTTTTAAAACAATTTTTTTTCTTTCTTTTATCCACACCATGCAGTATGCAGGATCTTAGTTCCCCCATCAGGGATCAAAACTGCACCCCCAGCAGTAGAAGCGTGGACTTTTAACCTCCTGACCACCAGGGAAGTCCCTAGGACTCTGTCTTATCAGATCAATTTCCAGGATGTTTCTGAGATCATAGCTTCACGTTACTCCTTCTCTGGACTTTTCACTGGGGGCTGATGGTGATGGGAGCTGTCCGTAGTGCCCTCACAATGAGGGATGGCCATCCTCATCCTGGGGAGAGGCTACACAGATGCTCACTTTTTCATCATTCGTCAATTTTAATGGGCGAGGCTGAATTTCTTATTGTTGTACATGTGTGCGTGCTAAGTCACTTCAGTCATGTCTGATTCTTTGAGACCCCATGGACTGTAGCCTGCCAGGCTTCTCTGTCCATGGGATTCTCCAGGCAAGAATACTGGAGTGGGTTGCCGTGCCCTTCTCCAGGGGATCTTCCCAGCCCAGGGGTTGAACACGTGTCTCTGTGTCTCACGCGTTGGCGGGCAGGTTCTTTATCACCAGTGCCACCTGGGAAGCCCCTATTAATGTTGAGAAGTGGGTTTAAAAGAACTGTATCAGCAAATGAAGGGAACAAGGGCCCAAGGCTGAGCAAGGATCGCAGAGATGTTTCTCAGGATAATGATAGTGGAGATTGGGTAACACATGTTAACCGCCCCCACCACAGTTCCTCTCTTTGGAATTGTCTTCCATCTGGGGGCTGAAAGTCCTATGGGGTGGAGGGTGGAGGGAGGCAGGGTGGAGACTGGTCTCAAGTCTTTTCCTAGAAAAAAGTGTGACCTTGAGCAAGTAGGGTGACATGCTGTCGCAGTGTTCCTGGGACTTTTCTGCCAGGTTTTGGATTGAAAGTCCATGTCCTGGGAACCCCATTAGTCCCAGGCAAACTCTCAAAGGAGCCCAGAGAAGCTCCTTCCCCTAGCTGCTCCCTAAGTGCCTGCCTTTTCCTAAGGTCCTCTGTCTCCACCTGCAAGCTCCTCTCCCTTTTTGAGGGGCAGGCTTCAGCCCCATCTCTAGACCTTACTATGTCCTATTTCCCTTTGGGGGCCCCAGGCTGCCCATAGGAGGCCAGAGACTGGTGGGGAAATCAGGATTCATCCCAGGACCCCACCTGCACCCACAGAAAGCTACCCGGTCAGTGTGCTGCTGGCCATGGGTTTGCATGTGGTGGGAAGGTTGTTTTTGTTTTTAACTTTATTTTTATTTGTGGTTAAATACACAACATATAAAATTGACCGTCTGAGCTATTTTTAAGTGTTGAGTTCTGCAGTGTCAAATACAGTCACATTGTTGTGCAACCAATCTCCAGAAGTCTTTTCATCTTGCAGAACTGAAACTCTGCCTTCATTAAACAACAGTCCCCCACCCCATCCAACCCAGACACTGGTACCCTACCGCTCCACTTTCTGTATCTGTAAATTTGACTACTCTTGGAATCTCATATGAGTGGAATTATACAATAAGTGTCTCTTTGCGACTGGCCTATCTCATGTAGCATAATGTCCTCAAGGTTCATCCCTGTTGTAGCCGCAGGTGTTGGAATTTCCTACTTTTCAAGGAATGACTAATATTCCATTGTGTGGATGGACCCTATTCTGTTTATCCACTCATCCCTTCATGGGCCTTTGGGTTGTTTCCACTGTGAGGATGTTTTGTTTTGAAGATTTACTTTAAGGAGGAATAGAAAGGAAATGACAGGAGTGGGATGTACCCTGGGGGCTGGGCTGTGAGGGATGGCCTGAGTCCTGGCTGAAAGATAAAGAGAGGATGAACACAAGCTGGAGGAGAGGAGAGGGATGCGATGAAAGGAGAGGGGCTGAGAGCACTGTTTGCAAATCAGCCCCTTCTGAAGCTGGTAGTTGATTTTCTGTCAGAGGCTCTTGGGATGATGTTTATTAAAGCCTCCATGTTGATTGAGCACTTACTGTGAGCCATGCCCTGTGGAAGGGCTTGATACATGAACATTTACTGTATTTTCTTAATAACTCTCCTAGGTGGATGCTGTTAATTATGCTTTACAGGCAAGGAAACTGAGGCATAGGTATGTCACGAGTCTATGAAATCTGGGCTGAAAAATAAAAGACACTTGGAGGTATTGTAGACCAGGGGGGTCTCAGGCTTTTAGCTCATGTCGGAATCACCTGCAGGGCTTGTTAACTTTTGTGGGATTTCAGCCCACCCTGGAGGCTCTGATTCAGGTGGTACCTCTGGGGCCGGGGCTGCATAAGATGCTCTGACTTGACAGAGTGTTCTTGTCGTGTGCTCAGTTGCTCAGTCATGTCTGACTCTTTGTGAACCCTTGGACTGTAGCCTGCCAGGCTCCTCGGTCCATGGGATTCTCCTCCAGTGGAGGAGCTGCAAGAGACACAGTTCGATCCCTGGGTCAGGAAGATCCCCTGGAGGAGGAAATGGTAAACATCTCCAGTATTCTTGCCTGGGAAATCCTATGGACAGAGGAGCCTGGTGAGCTACAGTCTGTCCGATTACAAAGAGTTGGACGGGCCTGAGTGACTAAGCACACAAACGAGCAATGCTAAAAGGAATTCCCAAAGCACACTTCAGTTCAGTTCAGTTCAGTTCAGTTGCTCAGTCGTGTCTGACTCTTTGCGACCCCATGAATCGCAGCACGCCAGGCCCTGTCCATCACCAACTCCCGGAGTTCACTCAAACTCACGTCCATTGAGTCAGTGATGCCATCCAGCCATCTCATCCTCTGTCGTCCCCTTCTCCTCCTGCCCTCAATCCCTCCCAGCATCAGAGTCTTTTCCAATGAGTCAACTCTTCGCATGAGGTGGCCAAAGTACTGGAGTTTCAGCTTTAGCATCGTTCCTTCCAAAGAAATCCCAGGGCTGATCTCCTTCAGAATGGACTGGTTAGATCTCCTTGCAGTCCAAGGGACTCTCAAGACTTGTCCTCTCCAACACCACAGTTCAAAAGCATCAACTCTTTGGTGCTCACTTGACCACCCACAAAACAGATTAGTTGTCATTTCTGATGTTTTTCAAGCGTATTTGACTATTTTTGCAGGAAATTTGACATGCTGGCAGTCAAATTGTGAATATTTTAATGGTTTTTTGCAATGTTAATTTTCATTTGTTCTAGGACATGATTTCTCATCCTCAGCATGACTGACATATGGACCAGATAGTTCTTTGTTATGAGGCTGTCTTGAGCATTTTTGGATGTTTAGCAGCATCCCTGGCCACTAGCTACTAGATGCCAGTGGAAACCAATCCTCACCTCCCCCCCATCCCCAAACCCATGACAACCCAAATTGTCTGCAGACAGATGTCCCTGGGGGACAAAATCGCTGCTATTCTAGAAAATTCCAGGAGGAGTATCCTTATGTCTCCCAAGCATAAACAGAGCTGAAACTCTACTTTATGATATTGGTCTATATGTGATGATGCTTTTTAAGGGATCCTACTTCAGAAAACAGCTCATTAAGCAAGAGGATGAGCATTAATAATACAGCTAACGTTATATTCCATGTGGTTGGCATTTGTGTGTGTGAGTACTTAACGTTTTAATATCAATTACACTTAATTACAATTAGTGTTACATTACACTTAATATTACGTTACTAATTTCACTTAACCAAGAAAAGGGGGCTTTCGGGAAATTTAAGCTTTTTCTTTCTTTTTTTCCAATGACCAGCTTCCTGACTGAAGGATACTATTACATATAAGATATAAAGAGAGCTTTTCCAACAGACTTGAAAAGTGGTTGTTGATGAACAGATAATAGCTCTTTAAGAAGAATTGCCCCAGAACATTACAGACGGGGGACACCCTACAGGAAATAGCAACTGCTTTTGAGACAGTCCAAACATGGGTATTTTATTCATTCAATGGCCAATTGAATTTTAGGAAAGTTGAACCATTTACATGGAATTTTTAATAGGAGAATTTCTAATTTCCTACAAATGGAGAGGTGATCTCCTCTGAAGAACCAAGAGGCTTTTTGTTCTTAAATTTGCCTTGAGAATCCATACATGAAAGGATGTTTAACACTACTGGACAAATCAGATTTGTCTTGCAGAATCTCATTTGGCCAAGCTCAATAAATCATCTTGTGAAGAAGGCTTATTTAGTACAGTGTGTGTGTGCGCGTGTGTGCGTGTTTGTGTGTGTTCTTACATGTGAGAAACAGAGGCGTGGGCTATTTTATTATTTCTCACTGTGCAGACCCAACTGAAGTGACTGATCATGAGTACTGTGCTTGAGAAGCAAAATTAATATGAAGATCCTAAAGGGTTTCTTGTCAACCCATTGGTATTGAAAAATGCCATGGGAATCAACCCACTGGTTTTGAAAAAAGAAAAGACAAATGTATTATCTCCATTTTCCAACCAAATCTGTTATTTCATTATAAATACTGCATGTATCTTATAGAAAATCTGGTGATATATATATATGGCCGAGACCCTTTGCTGCTGTCAGTTGGCTATACCCCAAAGATGTGATTTTGAAAAAAATGAAAAAAAAAAAACCCAATATCATAACTAAATTTGTCATTTCAAGGTTATTACTATAAAAAGGTTGATATCTTTCCTTCCAGTCTTATTTTTCCAGTGCATGTGTATACATACATTTTAAAATAAGTTAAGACTTTTCTGGGCTTCCCAGGTGGCGCTTGCAGTAAAGAACTTGTCTGCCAGTGCAGGAGACATAAGAGACACAGGTTCAATCCCTGGGTCGGGAAGATCAGGGAGGAAGGCATGGCAACCCATTCCAGTATTCTTGCTTGGAGAATACCACGGACAGAGGAGCCTGGTGGGCTATGTCCACGGAGTCACAAAGAATCTAACACAACTGAGGTGACTTAGCACGCTCGCACGTAAGCTTTTTTAGTTTTCAGTTCCATTTCACTTTCTGTTGTAACCTGAGCATTTCCTCCAGGAAATCTGATTTTCAGGGAGAAGTCACTGATGGTGAGTGAGACACACAAATGAGCAAGCCATGGACAGTTGTGCAGGCTGTGCAGTGCACAGACCTACAGGCTTTAGTGTGAACGGTTGAAGAATCTTTCACACTTCACAGACTAGAGAACCAAGGCTCGGAGAGGGGCCGTCACTAGCCTGACCTACTCCCTGCCTTGGAGTCAGCCCCCACTAAGCTGTGATGCGCTATCACCCCGAGTGAGGTCTGCAAGATGGAAGCACTGACGAACTGGTCTGTCTCTCCCCGTTTCCCATCTTCTGAGTCTGTCTGTCATCTGCAAATCAATGGTTCCTGCCCTGCTTGCCAGCCTGGGTGGCAAACCCTGAGCTAAAAAAAATGGATTGAGCCACAGAAAAGCCTGCCTCCGCTCCCGCCCTCTTTAAGCTGCCCTTGATCTAAACAGAGCTACTTAACACCAAGAGCAAAACAGGCTGCGCCTTTGGCCAATGTGCACTGGAGAAGTTTGATTTATTGCCTGCGTTTGAAGGGATCCTCAGACAATGCGGGCTTCTGGTGGCCTGTCTGGAAACATGCTCACACACAGTCAATAAGCCCAGCTCTGAATCAGCCTCTGGATTTGCAGGAGCATCTTCAAAGTCCCGGCGGCTGGGTTTCCAGCGAGACATGACTACGGCCTGGGAACCAGCGTGGAAGAACTGACTGGATGCTATTTTCAAATGTGGCAATGGTTTTGAGGATGATTTCATCAAGAGGCATCCCTGTCGTATTTTTATTTTTCATTGTCTTGTCATTCCCTGGGAGGCCATGTGAAGTCAGGCTTTTAACATCCTCAGTTGAGGCTGTGAGAACTCGGGGCTTCCAGGCTGATTCCCATCGTCTGTTGGTGGCCATATCCAGCGAGTGGACAGCTTTGGGAGGGACGGGGTGGGGGTGAAGAGGATACCCAGCTTCTCAAAGGAGGACAGAGTGGCTTCACTGTTAGACTTCTCTGCTCAATCTGCTTCCTTCCCTTCTTCACAGGACTGGACAATCACCCACTGGCTCGATTACCTGATGATCACACAGCACCATGGGCTCTTTATTAAAAAAATCAAATGGGCAAACAAACCATGACATAGCCAGACAATGGAATATGATTCAGCAATAAAAAGAAAGGAGCTCCCCAGCCACAAAAAGAGTGACCTGATGTGTCTTGCAAAGTGAAAGAAGTCAGTGTAAAAAGGTTACATGCTCTGTGATGCCAGTTATGGAGATTTTGGAAAAGGCAAATCTATAGAGCCAATACAAAAATCAGCAGCTGCGGGAGTTTAGGGGCAGGGGGAGGCAGGGAGGGATGAATGGCTGGAGCAGAGGGAATGTTTAGGAGGATGCAACTAGTCTGCGTGACATTGTAACAGTGGGTACATGTCATTGAACGTGGTACATTATACATTACACGTATGTATTGTACAACACCAATAATGAGCCCTACTGTAGACTATGACCGTGTCAATAATGATGTATCAGCATTGGTTCATCAAAAACAAATGCACCACATTATTACAAGATGCTAATAATAGGTTAACCTAGAATTGAGGGAAGAGAGGGTATATAGAACCTCTCTGTACTTTTTGCTCAGTTTTTTTGTAAAATTAAAACTGCTATTTTAAAAAATAAAGTCTATTAATTTATGATTTTTAAAATGCATCTCCAAGTATATCAGTGGCACCCCTTGACGTTTGGAATAAAGTCCCCCAATCCTTGCCTTGTCTGTGGAAAGGCTGATGTGGTTTGTACCTGTCCACCCGTCTGACCCCTTCCTCCCCCTGTCATCCTTGCTGGCTTTTCTTTAGTCACACTGACCTGCATTAGTCCCTCCACCAGGCCTCAGGACATTTGCACGTGCTGGGTCTTCTGTCTCCTCCTGTCGCTGGTTTCTCCCGTTTCCAAAGTCAAAGCTTTAAGCTAAAAAACCTCCCTAAGCCCACCAACTAAGAGATTTCTGTTAGAAATTTCTGCTGCTGAGCCTTTCTTGCTGTTGGTAGCTCTGGACAGCTGCTGCTATTTTGTGTTTATGGTTATTTCTTTCTTTCGGTTACTTAGTTCGCATCCTCCGTCCCTCAACTGTAAGTCGGAAGACACAAATGAGGGAAGGGAGTTTGGTCTGTTTGGCGATTGATACCTCCAGCTGTGTTTGGCATACAGTAGGCATTCAATAAATGTCTGTGCATTTACTGATACCTACTGTATTTGTTGGAGTTCAGGATGAGAAATCTGTAACGTGGGAGACCTGGGTTCGATCCTTAGGTTGGGAAGATCCCCTGGAGAGGGGGATGGCGACCCACTCCAGTATTCTTGCCTGGAGAATTCCGTGGATAGAGGAGCCTGGTGTGCTATGGTCCACGGGATTGCAGAGTCGGACACAACTGAGCGACTTTCATTTTCAGGGTAAGGAATAAAACCCATTTTACCACTTTTAAGCTGCCAGTGTTCTAAGGTGCAGAGTTAGGATTTATGGAATTTGTAGAAGGACTAACCAAACAAGCACAAATTCCAAATCTCCATCGTTCTGGCCCATTTTGACCCCTCCTCCCACACTCTGCCCCGTGAACCTTAGAGACAGCCTCCCCACAGCGCCATGACTTCCTCTGCACACCCCATCTGCTGTCATGTCCCCCCCAACACCTGGCCTGCAGGTTGAGCATCAGTCCTTCAAGGCAGACAGGCCACAGTTGGAGTCCTGACTCTGTTTACTGGCTGTACAACCAACCTCGGTGGGTTTTATTATTATTTTTTTTAATCTGTAAAATGAGATCTTTATGGGCCTGGCCCTCAGGCTCTTGGAGGATTAAATGCGATAATACATGTAAAGTGCCTGAGCTGATGTTTGGCTGAGGGGCATACCCACAGCATACAGTAAATAACTCTGTCCCCTTCTGGGCCAGGTGGGGTTCACAACAGCGAGTGTCAGAGGTGAGGACCCTGCCCGCGGGGAGGTCGCATCCTCGCTGAGGACAGGTATGCCAAGCTAACAAATGCAGCCCAGAGGCAGAGGGTGACCAGTGTGGGAGGAGGCAGCCACTTCAGCAAGGGCAGTCGGGGAAGAACGTGTCATATGAACTGAACCTGAATGATGGGGGTGAAGGGAACTGTATGAAGACCTGGGGAGACTGTTCCAGGGAGAGGAACATCAAAAGCAAAGTCTGTGAAGTGCGATCAGGCTGAAAGAAATAGCAAAGAAGCTGATGGATCCCAAAAGAAGTTAGTTTTGGTTTTTTAATTAATAATTATTAATTAATTAATTAATAATTATTTATTTATTTTAGTTTTGGCTGCACTGGGTCTTCGTTGCTGCACGGGCTTTTCTTTAGTCGCAGCAAGCAAGGACTGCTCTCTAGTTGTGGTGCGTGGGCTTCTCACTGCCGTGGCTTCTCTTGCTGCAGAGCACAGGCCCTAGAGCACTTGGGTTTCAGTAGTTGGGGCTTCTGGGTTCTAGAGTGTGGGGCTCAATAGTTGTGGCATGAGGGCTTAGTTGCTCCGCGGCATGTGGGATTTTCCTGGACCAGGGCTTGAACCAGTGTCCCGTGCATTGCAAGGCAGATTCTTAACCACTGGACCACTGGTGGAAGTTTGAAAAAGGCTAGCTGTTAACCATCATCATTATTATTAAGATAGAAGCAGAGCAGAAGTATTTATTTTCTCTCATTTTACCCCCTCTTTTCTCTGATCCTTACAGGTTCCTCATATCCACTGAGATTTATGGGTGATCTTACTTAAATGTGCTTCATAAGAAGTCTGACTTCATAAGTGATGCTCTGTATTAGGTACCAATTGCTGTGCAGCAAATTATCCCCAAGCTAGGTGTCTTCAAGTCACAATAAATGCATATGATCTCACATAGTTTTTCTGGGTCAAGGATTTGGTAGCATCTCAGCTGGGTGGCTCTGGCTCAGAGTTTCTCTTAGGGCTGTGGTCAAGATGTCAGTCCAGGCTGCGGTTATCTGAGGGTTTGGTTAGGGCTGGTGGATCTTTTTCTAAGTGGTGCACTCACATGGCTGCCAAGTTGGTGCTGGCTGTTGGCAGGAGGCCTTGGTTCTTCCCCAGGTGGGAGCCTCCACAGAGATGCTTGGGTGTCCTCACGACATGGCGGCTGGTTTCTCCCAGAGCGAGTGATCTGAGAACAAGGGGGGCACCCTGACGCCTTTTATGTACTCATCTCAGAGTTCACAAGCTTCCATGTATCTACGGTCACATGGGCCAGCTCCCGGTGAGGGGACGACACAAAGATGAGAGGCAAGGACCGTGGGAGCCATCCTGGATGTGTTGCCCCATCAGATAGATGTGTTGAGTCCATTTGCTCCCTGGTTGGGTCAGAATACCTCTGCTCAGTGAAACCCAGGGTGTGGTCCCCCGTCAAGAAGGTCGTGGCTTGTCTTTTGGTCTTGATCATTTTTACCTTAATCACGGCACACATTTTATTCTTCCCTTGCATGGTGAGAGCCCTTTTATTTCACCCTCTGTCATAGATGACCTGAGAGACCAACCCAAGCTGATTTAGTCCCTGAGACAATGAGGTAGAAATTTATAGTTGAAGTGGGAAGCAAAGGCAATGAACTTGTCTGGCAAAAGGCTATAAAATAATTCTACTGCCAGACACAGAATCTGCCATGGGAAACAGATGGGAGTATTATGTAAATATAATGAATGCCAAGAGGGCTCAGGAAAGACAACTTGTAGCTATTTAAGTGGTTTCCTAAAACATTTTTTTTTTTTTTAAATCAAGGCTCTACAGAATGCCAAAACGAGGGATGGGAGCATGAGGCTTCCTGTCAGTCCCTACTGTGTGTGTGAGTGTGTGTGTGCATGTGCACGTCTGTGTGTGCACGCATGCGTGCTCAGTTGCTCAATCATGTCTGACTCTGCAACTCCAGGGACTGTAGCCCGCCAGGCTCCTCTGTCCATGGGATTTCCCAGACAAGAATACTGGAGTGGATTGCCATGCCCTCCTCCAGGGGGGTCTTCCTGACCCAGGGATCAATCCTGTGACTCCTGCATCTCCTGCCCTGGCAGGCAGATTCTTTACCACTCAGCCACCTGGGAAGCCTGATCTGCAGGTAAAGTCATGTTTGGGGATCAGGCAACAGATTCCCAACTGATGGGCATGGAAGGCCATCCCTGGAGCTTGGAGAACTTGGAGTCCCCTGACCCGATGCTTCTTTGTGATATGAGGTCCTGCATGTGAACTTGACCTGGTTCAGTCGATGGCATGATCATCATTGTTTCAGCACCTTTGCAGCGGCCTGCAGAGGAGAAGTGGTTTGGACTTTAGGTCTGAAGATAAAGGAAGTAAACAGCAGCATATGAATTAAAGAAATTTTACTATTGGCAAACATGCTGGGGGAAATGAAGATGGGTCAACGCTGCAGTATAGAAGGCAATGTCTCTGAGTGTATCTTTTTTTAAAAAAATTATTTATTTGGGTGCATTGGGTCTTACTTATTTGGGCATTCAGGATCCTCATTGCGTCTTGCAGGATCTTTCCTTGCAGCACACAGACTCAGAAGTTGTGACTCTGGGGCTGAGTTGCTCCTTGGCATGTGGCTTCTTAGTTCCCCGACCAGGGATCAAACCTGCGTCCCTGCATTGTAAGGCAGACTATTAATCGCTGGACCATCAGGGAACTCCCTATGAATGTATCATATTTGTTCTGCGCAATCATAAGAGGAAGGAAACACGTTAATTTGAGGAGCATGTGCAGTAAGAAGTGATAAAGATGATGAAATAGGAGCTAAACTTAGAATATTTATCATTGTTAACCTCTCTTAAGAGGTAACTCTCCGTTTGACTTTGAAGGAGGAGGTGAGGGGTGGTCAGAGTTTTAGAAGAGGACCTTGACTGAGGCCAGAAGGGGGGAATGGGGAGGCCTTCCAAAGAACTGTTGTTTAAGCAAAACACGAAGAATGAGCAGCGTTTGCAGGGGAAGGGGACAAGGCTTATTCTCTCCTCTGTAGGGTGGAGGAAACGGACACGGAACCCACTCCCAGTTCTGCCCTTGAGGTGTGATTCCAGTCTTCCCTGGATTGACAGTACTCCCCTGTCAAGTCGGATTCACTTACTAACTGTGCATGTACATCAGGAAACAAATTCAAGTTATAAGTGATACTGTGGCATGCCCAGTACCTGGCACATAATCCTATGATTATGCACATAGTCTTAACAACAACAACAACATTCATATAAACACCCAGCATCAGAGCCCTAGCTCTGCCAAGCACCAGAATTCAGTGCCTCACCTGGACTGGCTCATTTCCTCCTCTCCATGTGGTATCACTTTCCCATTTTACAGATGAGGAAACTGAGGCCCAGAAAGGCTAAGTAACTGACCTGAAGTTGCATCAGCAGCATGTGGCAGAGCCGAGGCAGTTAGTTTGAGAAGTGGGTTTGATGGTGTGGATACACAGCCCCTGCCCCATGTCAGTCCATCTCTCTGCTGGATCCTGCCAAGGCCTTACTTAGCATGGCTGCCCAAATAAAACTCCTCTAAAGGGGCACCTGCAGTTGTTTGGTGGGTGCACCAGTCAACGTCTCTGGTGTGTATTGGGTGTTGTGTGTTTCTGTATCTGCGGATCTCTGTAGATGCCTAATGAATGCTCTTCCCTGGACCCAGGCATAGTGCCCTTCAGATGCCCTTGGACTTAGGCCTGACAGTGCTCTATGTGCGAGGCTATTCACAGCAGCGTGACTTTGGATAGCAAGGCTGTGGGTACAACACAAACGTCCTTCCGTGTGCTTACATGAGGTCACGCCAGTGATGGACGCCTGCATGCTGTGATGCAGTGCTGGACTGCTCCGAAAAGAGCAGGGATGTTCTCTGTACTGATTGAGAAAGTCTGCTGAGATAGTGAAGTAGCAAAGCAAGATGCACGGCATTGTGTATGATGCCCAGTCTGTCGCGCCTGGGAAAACAGAAGGCAGATGTACAGGTTCGTCAGGAACGTACACGATCTCCAGATGGTCACCCAAGAACTCAGTAACAGGTGTTTGTTTGTCTCTGGGGCAAGGAGCCGAGAAATTGGTGGTTCAGGGGTGGGAGAGAGGCTTCCGTGTCTCTGCACAACCTTTCGCATGACATTTGAGATTTTGCTGTGCTTGTCTATACTATTGACTTCCCTGGTGGCTCAGTGGTAAAGAATTTGCCTGCCAGTGCAGGAGACTCGGGTTCAATCCCTGGGTCAGGAAGATCCCCTGGAGGAGGAAATGGCAACTTGCTCTCGTATTCTTGCCTGAGATATCTGGGGGTTAGAGATGGGGTCACAAAGAGTTGGACACAGCGACTGAACAACAACACAACAAGATGTATACAGTTAACAGACATATGTATCAAGAAAAGATAAAACAGAAACAGCTCAGGGTCTTTGAGAGATGCGTCTTTAAACACTTAGGGGGAAATATTCCTTCTCAGAGCATGATGTGAGCACCGGTGTGGGGTTCACCATCCCCCATTTCTGGAGGGGCACCTGCCTCCGTTCACATTAAGTGTCTGGCTTCACTCCAAAGCCCCTTCCGAGGGCGGCCCGGCACGTGTGTGCTGTCCTCAGAGGCTGCCAGCCTGGCCACTGCTGCTGCACAGAGCCCCTCCGTGACCCCGAGGTGCCTCTGGGGAGGGTCAGCGTCCACTGTAATTACGGTTCCCGACGCACTGGTGTCCACGGTCACTGGAGAGCATCCCTGCCGGCTGCCGCCTTCCAGCCAAGCATGGTCCGTGGAGAGGGTGAGCAGGGCCTGGTCACCTGGCTTGACACCCTGATTTGGGATGATCTCTAACGTTCCCCGCGGCCTGCCCCTGGGCTACCAGCTCGAGTCCTTTGCAGTCGACCCTCCCCCTCGACAGCTTTCCTGCTCTCCTGGGAGATGTTTGGATAAATGTGCAAAAGCACCACTTCCAGGAAAGACAAGGCCCCGACAGGTATGTCCGGAGGGGACCCTGTTCTCATGGGGACGCAGAGTGGAACAGAGAACTCCTGCCCTCCAGGAATTCGCTTACTGTTGAGACACCAGACCACTGGCCCTTCCCTGCCTCACTGAGCTCTGTGTTACTTGGCCTGATTCTTCCTGATTTATTTCTTTCAACAACAAGCATTTATTCTCACATTTGCTCTGCTTCAGCTGATTCAGGCAAACCTGGGCTGGGAAGCTCTGCTTCAGCCTGCTGACAGCGAGCTTTGGCCAGAATGTGGTTGGATCAGGTCTGCTCCACATGTTTCATTGTTGCTGTTGTTGTATTTTAATTTTATTTTTAATTGGAGGATATTTCCTTTACAATATTGTGATGGTTTCTGCTATACATCAACATGAATCAGCCACAGGTATACATATGTCCCCTCCCTCCTACCTCTCACCCCATCCCACCCCTCTTGGTTGTCACAGAGCACCAGCTTTGGGTTCCCTGCCTTATATAGCGTATTCCCACTGGCTATCGACTTTGGCCACCTGGGTGAAGAGCCAACTCAATGAGGAAGGCCCTGATGCTGGAAAAGATTGAGGGAGGGAGAAGAGGGTGACAGAAGATGATATGGTTGGATGGCATCATCAACTCAATGGGCATGAGTTTGAGCACACTCTGGGAGACAGTGAGGGACAGGGAAGCCTGTTGTGCTGCAGTCCATAGGGTTGAAAAGTCAGCCACGACTGAGCCACTAAACAACAATCTATTTTACATATGGTAGTGTATCTATTTCACTGCTACTCTCTCCGGTCTATCTTTGAAGACTCAGTGGTAATTCCAGAGGTCAGGCAGTGGGCTGAGAGCTTTACATACATTCCACCCAGGTATCTATGAAATAATCATAAGAAGTAGGTTGCATAAAGTCAATGTTTGCCATCTGGAAACCAACACTCCAAGAAAGTGGAGAACTTGACCAAAGTTCCCCAGATGAGAGCTGAATCAAGAACAGAGTCAGGGTTTAAATTTTGGCCTCTTGGGCCACCCCACCCCCACTAATCCTGCACTCAGGAGACATCGTGCATGGGTCTACAGATGCTTCCCTCTCAGCCCAGATGCAGCCTCAGTGCAACCTCAGTGGAAGATTCTAGGCAGCCACCACCAATCAAAAAGACCATAAGATCTCCAGGGCAGGGACCCAGTCTGGTTTTGGGCCATGCTGAGTCCTGGCGGCTACCCCAGTATGTGGTACTTGATTGTTGTTGCTGTTGTTCAGTCACTAAGTCGTGTCTGACTCTTTTCGACCTCATGAACTGCAGCTTCCCTGTCCTTCACCATCTCCCGGAGTTTGATCAAACTCCATTGAGTTTGTGTCCATTGAGTCCATTGAGTCAGTGATGCCATCCAACCATCCAACCATTTCCCAGCATCAGGTTCTTTCCCAATGAGTCAGCTCTTCGCATCAGGTGGCTAAAGTACTGGAGCTTTACCATCAGTCCTTCCAACGATTATTCGGGTTGATTTCCTTTAGAATTGACTAGTTTGATGTCTTTGCAGTCCAAGGGACTCTCAAGAGCCTTGTCCAGCACCACAACTCATATAATACTATTGGTACTTTGTAGAAGGTCAATAAATAATTATTTAAGGGATGGAGGGAGGGAAAGAGGAGAGGAAGGAAGGTCCTATGAAGAGTTAGCTGCCTACCAGTTAACCTTCCTGCTCTGTGACGTAGGTTATTACTGTCATGCACCACCCAACCTGCTTCACAACCAACCGGGTGATGAACTCAGCAATTAGGTGATGAACCCTCCCCAGGGAAATGGGAGCAGAAGCACGAAGGGCCACATTGGGGCGAGGCTTCTGAGAAGGGTAGCTCCTCCTGGCCTCTCTCGGCTGGTGCAGCAGCGTCCTAGTGGATTTCACGGCCACAAGGCAGAGCTGGGGCCTGGCGTCATAGAGTGACCAGCCATCCAGAATATCTACCATGGCTGTTACCTCAGCAAGAAATAAACTGTTCCTGCATCTACGCCATCGTGCCCCGGGGTGGGGTGGGGTGGGGGTTCTGTGCATGGCAACAGGTTGTTCTGCCCTAACTAATCCATCACAAAAGGTAACAATCTGCCTGCCTGTAACCCAGGCAGCAGCCCAGGCCTCCGTGCCAATGAGCCAATGTCTGTGGGTTCCCCGACCCCTCTTCCTGCCCGAACAGAACTGGACGGGTTACACTGGGCAGACCGGAGTACGGTTGTGTGTACAGGTTCCTGGAGGGGCTGTTGGGGGGCACAGGCCACTGTGGAACCCCCAGTTACTTCTGGAAACCTTAGGCCCCTTCAGCATGTAATGGGTTCCTGTTTATCCTTTTTCCATTTGGGAATTAACTGTTTGTTAAGGCGTGAAAGTCTCTCTCTATTTTTTTTTAACTTTTATTTTGTACTGACATATAACCAATTAACAATGTTGTAATTTCAGGTGAACAGTGAAGGGAACACATATACATGTACCCATTCTCCCCCAAACTCCCCTCCCGTCCAGCCTGCCCCATAACACTGAGCAGAGTTGCCTGTGCTCTACAGTAGGTCCTTGTTTGCTATCCATTTTAAATATAGCAATGTGGCTATTATGTGAAAACTGTATCAATATTAATTATGTTGGTTTGGTTCATAGTGCTTTTCAGGTCTACTATATCCTACCTTTCTGTCTATTGATTCTATTAATTTTTGAGAGTTTGATTTTGAGACTCCAACTAAAAATCTTAATTTATCTAGTTAAAAAATAATTGTAATATATAGTGGAACTATAGGTAACTTTGTTCTGTCTTTTCCAAGTCTTTTGTAAATGTGTTATCATAGTTTCATAATTTAAAAAAGAAAAAAGAAAAGGAAAATATAGCAGTGTGTACATGTCCATCCCAAACACT
>NW_011494739.1:3317099-3336408 GCF_000754665.1 Bison bison bison
GTAACTATCCCTTACCCCTATCCTTCCCCTGCCCCCAGCAACCACAAGTTTGTTCTCTAAGTCTGTGAGTGAAAGTCCCTTTTTAAAGACAGAAAAATATGAGGAAATATTTCAGGTCAGGTTCCCTAGAAACAGAGCAAGTGGGTTATGGAGGAGCAAGTGCTTCCAGAAGAAAAACTTGTAAAAGAGAGAGACAGGCAGGACAGGAACAGGGACAGACCAAGCAAAGCTGGGGTTCAGCCTCAGCCGGACCCACGGGGAGCTCTGGAGTATAAGGAGCATCAGTCTTCCGGACTTGAGGCAAGGGAGCCCGGCTTTTGCTGCCCTATCAGTCACTCACTGGTCCTCGGTGGGGGTCAGGGGGGAGTGAGGGGGTAGGGGATGTCTATTCCTGGGCCTCTCCAGGTAAGGCAGCATCCATCAGCCAGGATCATTCTCCAAGAGCATTGCTTATGGAGCCAGCAGCCACAGGACTCACAGCTGGGCATCTGGGCAGGGAACTAAAACCCCAGGAGCAGCTGGGGTCGGCTGTGGGGACAGGGGCAGAGAATTCAGGATGAGGTGGTGGGCAGTAGCCAGGCATCAGCACGCTCTCTCATGTGACCCCCACAACAGCCCCAGGAGGTAGGCTGTCTCATTGCTACTGCTCCGTTTTACAGATGGGTGGAGAAAGAAATGGCAACCCACTCCAGTATTCTTGCCTGGGAAATCTCATGGATAGAGGAGCCTGGTGGGCCACAGTCCATGGGGTCACAAAGAGTCGAACATGACTGACGCGACTAAGCATGCATGGACGCACTCACACACGCACACACTGAAGCTTATAGAGAGATTAGGACCCAGATGGCAGACATGGCAGAGCAGGAGTTTGAACACAAGCATATCTGACTCTGGAGGCCCACGTGTCACTGCTGTATAATCCTGCTCCCCTCGGTGCAGGAGGGGTTCGATGGTGGGCAAGGCGACATCTCTAAGCACCTTGACATTTCCATAGGAGTCTGCCTGGCCTTTGTCTCCAGGGGTGGCACCGGCCAGGAAGGCAGCTGGCAGGGCAGCTGGTCTGGCCGGGGACCCCACCCAGGGGTTGCAGACAGGGCGGGGCCAGCAGTTCTCTGGCTGGGATCCTCCGCGTGCCGCCCTGCAGGTGGTGCAGTCACCGCTCTGACTCAGATTGCCAGCCTCCTGGTTTGCTGATTTTGCAAAATAAGCAGTCCTGGGCTGCTGCCTGCATGCCTTTGTGATGCCTGGCTTTCCTGGGAGTGGTGGAGAAAGAGAGGGTGTTTAAATCAGTGCGAGAAATGCACTGATCAAACAGGTCTCCCTGCCCCCCAGTCCCCTGCCACAAACTGCAAGGTACAGAGAGAAGACACCTGGGGAGCAGCAGCCTGCTGATACAAGCTCGGCTGCCTGGGCTCGGATCCCAGTCCATCACGACCGGCGAGATGCCTGGGGCAAATCACTCCCCCCTCACCTGTGGATAAAACAGGCTCATCCTTGTAGAGGTTTTGTAAGAATTAATTGCACTAATGCATGGAAAGAGCCTACTGTGTATCAAGACCTCAGTTAATTTCTACAGTCGTGAGACTATGGGTGCTCAATCCCAACTTTCCATTCCTCGTAAATCAAAGACCAGGGTCTACCCTGAACTATAAAGATGGAAAACATACCCCATTTCCCTCCAGCACTGCCTGCTTTTGTTCCCTGTCCAGTGCTTCCAGGTAACTAACTGTTGCTCATATTGGTCCAGCATCTACCATCATTGCCAGAAGCCAGAAGTCCACACCGTCCGGTTTTCCACGCTACCAATCCTCCGTGAAACTCAGAGAGGTGAAGCAGTTTGCCCACCACTCCCTAGTGACAATTTGCTGGAGCTTGCAAGTGGGCTTAGAATCTGACTCCAGTTTCCTGCTTCTTCTCCATCCCCTCACATTTATCTCTTCACTGTAGGAATATTTACTGGCTGCCAGTGTTGCACCAGGCCCTATACTGGTTCTGGTGTCACAGCCATGAACGACTTTGATGAAGTCCCTGTGCTCAAGGGCTCACATTCTATATATGTGTGTGCTAAGTCGCTTCAGCGGTGTCTGAGTCTTTGCGACCCCTTGGACTGTAGCTCACCAGGCTCTTATGTCTCCTGCATTGGCAGGTGGGTTCTTTTCCATTAGGGCCGACTGGGAATCCCTTACATTCTAAGCCTTAAATTCAATATCAGCAAAGTAGGATAATAAGCAAGCAAACAACTCCCCACATAGGACAGTTGTGGGTGACGACAGATACACCAAAGAAAATAAGACAGGACACTGGGAAATAGAGTGATGAGGTGGGGACTGCTGTGGTTTGGTGGTCTGGACAGGTGAAGCTGGAGAAGAAGCAAGAGTGAGGTGAGGGCAGAAGCTTTCCCCTTTCTAGGGGAAAGGTCTCTGTGCAGAACAAGAGCCAAAGTTGAGGTGGAAGAGGGAGCAAGCCTGGCTTGTTCTCATGGAACACAGGAAGCCAGCGTACTGTGGCAGGAGCTGGGTGAGCAGGGAGAGGGCAGGGCTGCATGACCCTGCCTCGGTCAGCTCCTGAGAGCTCACCCTCGCCCTGCCCCCCACTCCCTCCACAGCTGCACCCCAACTCCAAGGACCACTTTTCCAGCATCTGAATGCACATTTCAAAGCTCATGGAATCTGATGGCTGGAGTCTCTGAGTTCCTTCCCCTCTTCATCATCATCATTGTTGTTTAGTCACTTAGTCTTTGCAACCCCATGGACTATAGCCCACCAGGCTCCTCTGTCCATGGAATTTCTGGGGCAAGAATACTGGAGTGGATTGCCATTTCCTTCTCCAGGAGATCTTCCCGTCCCAGGGATCAAACCCGTGCCTCTTTCATCTCTTGCGCTGGCAGAGCAGATTCTTTGTCACTGAGCCACCAGGGAAGACTGTCATCATCATTATTATTATGATATTGTCACCAGTCCTATTTAACAAGTGAGGAAACTGACTCAGAGAGGTTAAGTGACTTGTCCAGCATCACACAGCTAGAAAATGGAAGAACTGGAATTTGACCCCAGACTGATTTTACCACTACCCTTCACTGGCTCAGAAGACAGGACCCTGTGTATCCTAAACACTCCTAAGTCCAAGCTTATACACTTATTACCTTAAAAATGCATGTGAGGTTTCTATTCCGCTCAACTTTATGTTTTTGCTATGCCTTCAAGGAGCCACAGCACAAACCCTGGCCCTGGGCTCAGACCATGGGGCCGGAGGACCCAATCCTGCCTGCCCTTTGCCTGTCTGCGGAAATACACGTTACAGAACAAAACCACACCCCTTCGTTCACAGATTGCCGTTGGGTGACTTCCTGCTCAAACACGGAACCCAGTAGCTGCTACTGGGACCGTATGGCCCTCAACGCCTAAAATATCGACTGACTGGCCCTTTACAGAAAAGGGCTGCAGACCCTGGTCCATGGGCACCTGCTCAGTCTGCTCAGACTGAAGGAGCATGACTCCGAAAGACACCCTGAGTACACAGCGCCCAGTCCAGGGTGCAGCACAAAGTGGGCCCTTAAAGCAGGTGATTGATTCTTCCCTGGGGCTTCCCTGGTGGCTCAGCTGTAGGTTAAGAATCTGCCTGCCAATGCAGGAGAGGCACATTTGATCCCTGGTCTGGGAAGATCCCTTGGAGAAGGAAATGGCAACCAGCTCCAGTATTCTTGCCTGGGAAGTTCCATGGGCAGAGGAGCCTGGAGGGCTATAGTCCATGGGGTTGCAAAGAGTCGGACACTTGGCACTTAGCGACTGAACAACAAATTCTTCCAAGGCCTTGAACAAATGCTCCTTCCTGCAAGGAGATGCCATAACCCTGGCCGTGGGCCCCCTCTCTTTCAGAGGGGATGTGCAGGTAAAAACCTCTACTGCATATGCTGCTAGCAGTTGCCAGACTTCCAAATAAAAGTACAAGACAGCCAGTTGAATTTGAATTTCAGATAAACAGCAACAAAGTTTTTAGTATAAAAACTTACACTAAAAAGTTAGTCTAACATTATTATGCTAAAATTTTCACTTTGCTATACTAACTTCCAAATTTATTATGCTAAAATCTTTAGCATAAAATGTACCCAATATTACGTGGAATATACATATGCTAAAAATATATTCTAAAATTATTACACTGAAAATTCTGAAGTTTTATATTAAATTCCAAATTTATTATGACAAAATCTTAGGATAAGTATGTCCCAAATATTGCATGGGATACACTTATGCCAAAATTATTCTAAAATTATTATGCTAAATTTCTAAAATTATTGGACCAAATTCTAAATTATTACACTAAAATCTTTAGTAAAAAGATTACACTAAAATCTTTTAGTAAAAGGCATGTTCCCAAAATTACATATGGAACATACTTTACTAAACAAATTCTTCTACTAAAATTATGAAGTTATTATACTAAGTTCCATATTTATTATGCCAAAATTTTAGTGTAAGTGTGTTCCAAATGGGCTTCCCTGGTGGCTCAGATGGTAAAGAATCTGCCGAATATTTCCTGGGATATACTTATGCTTAAAGGTTTTTATCCGTTGTTTATCTGAAAATTCCAGTTTAACCGGCTTTTGGTGTTTCATCTGGGATTACTACAAAGGAGGGAATCTGGAGGCAGAAGAGGAAGCTCAGGCCTGTAGGGACTTTCTCCTTGCCAGACTTCTCCATGGTGAATTGGTTTCAATAGTAGATGCAGGAACTGTAGCCACGGCAAGCTTCCAAGACCCTTCCCCAAATGATTTTAAAGTAGGACATCCTCTCAGTACCCAAACAAAGTGAACTATTTTCCAAGAGAGTATCCCAAAATCTACTTCTGGATGCAAGGTCTGTAGCTTTAAGGCAGCAGAATTTTTATTTATTTTTTTAAATCGTCCTTGTTTTGTTTCGTTTGGTGTTTCACAAGCTGAGATCTGATTTTCCTATCTAAGTTGCTCTATCCTTGTGTTCCTCTCTCTGGCTCTCTGCTTCTCCCTGTCTCATTGTAACATTTCTTGCTCAGGGGAATGGAGCAGGAGATAAAATGCCTTTTGACAGGTGACAAGATGAAACCAGCATCATGAAGGGTTTGGGGCCGTAATCCGGGTGGCAGAAGGGAGGAGCAATGAGGCTTAGGAATGAAACAAAGTTGAGCAGGAGGCATAGCTGCTGCCAAGGGGACCTGCAACCAGGAATTTCTGCTTCATGGGATCATTATGAATGTTAGATGAGTTAATAGGTGTGTGGTATGTGAGGGTGAACTATTATTATTAGGGCAAACAAAGCAGTGAAACACAATTGAACAGAAGGAGAGGATATCGTGTGTGCTATTTCAGGGACAGAGGATGGGAAAATCTTGTTGGAGGTGACAAGGGGGAAGGACAGAGCCTTCCTTGGATGTTCAAGAGAAGAGGCTCTGATGGCAGAAGAAACAGCTCATCAGAAGCCCTGAGTGAGATCACGGTTGTCAGGGGCAAGTTCAAGGCCACTGAGGCTAGAGCTTAGATATCAAGGCAAGATCAAGGGATGAGGCTGAAGAAGGACATGCAGGTCACTGCTGGCCTTGCCTATTGTTTCATGCTGCCTGGGAGCCACTGGGGTTTCTGAGCAGGAGGATGACAGGTTGTGTTGGTTGCTACATGAATGAGGTGTGTGGGGGTCAGAACAGAAGCAAGGAACTAGCTGGGAGGCCATGGGGTCCAGATGAGAAGTGATAGCGACTTTGAAAGGAGTCGGGATGAAAAAAGTGATGAGAAGTGGTCAGATTGGGCCTCCGTTCAAAGATGTGGCCAATAGGAGTTACTGACATGGGATAGAGCCTATGAAAATCAGGGGTCAATGGTGACTATAAGATTTTGGTCTAACCAGGTGAAAGAGAGCCGGTTACCTAAGTGGGGATAGAGCACAGAAGAGTAACACCATCAGTGGTCATTATCATTGCATTATTTTATTATAAGAGTTGTAGGAGAGCAGTAAATATCTGGCCCATGCTCCTTCAAGCCCTAAGCTCACTGTTTAGGTTAAGTCAGTCCCCACAAAGGCGAGGGGTTTTAGTCTGAATAAGAAACCTCTCACAAGGGTAAGTACGGTTTGGTTTGCCCTCTATAGAAGGGAATCACCTTGTGCCCATACCTGTGGAAAACTTTACTTTCTTGACAAACATTGAATGAAAGTTGTCAGTTGTCTAAGACTGTATCCATGGGCCTTCCCACTTTGTAAATACCCATTTTAGTATTTCCTCAAGTTGTGCATATTCTAGAGCAATTTAGAAAGCAGCTCCTTCTCCAGCCCCGTTCACACCTAATGTATACTGAGGACAAACCCAAGGGGTGGGTCATTTGATGTTTGGAATTTTCGTCGTCAATGCCCCCTACTCTGGATGGTGCTAATCAGGAATTGCGTGTATTTCAGATACACAGAGGTGTATTTACAGGTGCATGGAGATTCATCAGAGTGTTTTTACTGTGTCCTCTCCACACCCAGGTTGGTTGAGTTGAAGTCTCTTTGGTGAACATTTCCTAAACCACAGGAGAGCAGCACAACATCACTGACCACATCACACATACACACACTCAAGCATGCACACGCATGCACGCACACACACATACACACACACGAAAGGTGGTTAGATCGTGTATCTGTTCAGAAGATGCAGCCAATAGGAGTTACTGACAGATGGAATAGAGCCTATGAAAGCCAGAGGTCAATGGCAACTCTAAGATTTTGGTCTAACCAGGTGAAAGAGAGCCAGTTACCTAAGTGGGGGCAGAGCACAGAAGGGTAACACCATAAAGAGTAACACACACACACCTTGTTTCCAAAGGGAGAAAAATCTTTGCAAATGTAAGTTGAAGTCACAGGGGAGGTGGAAAAGTGGAAAGGTGGTCTTTTTCCCCAAGAGATTACTCTCATGGTGTTTTCAGATAATATAATACAGCAGATTGAGCTTCCGTGAGCTTCCCCCAAAATTGTAGACATTTCTTCTAAAACCATGACTTGAAAGAGTCTATGATAGTTGTTTAGTCGCTCAATCGTGTCCAACTCTTTGCGAGCCCATGGACTACATAGCCCGCCAGGCTCCTTTGTCCATGGAATTCTCCAGGTAAGAATACTGGAGTGGGCAACAATGCCCTCCTCCAGGGGCTCCTCCTGACCCAGGGATCGAACCTGCATCTCCTACATTGGCGAGTCTACAATAGACACAAGTGATCCATACTTGATAGATGCCAATATTCGGCATCATCAGCTTCAATGGCCATCTTCTGCCAGCTAGCCTTCCACATCTCTTGCCTGTGTTGGCTCCAAGACACACAACAACGTGCAAGGGACCTGTTTTTACATTCCTTGCCCTCAATGCATGTCAGGGCAAGAACTTTCCTTTCATGCTGCACACGTTCCTGTCAAAATCTCTGACTTCCCAAGCCACTTGGTAGCATAGAAAACCATCTCCCTAGAATCTTTGCATATCTCGTTCAAGTTCAAAACTCATCTCCTGTCATTTATAATCATTTGGCAAGTTTCATTTAAAAAGAAAATCCATTTAATGAAATATTTCTGTTTAAATACCAGCACATTAGATTTGCAAAAATGTACCCATCTTGAATATATTTAAGCAAAAATCAATAAAGGTTAATAGCATATTGCAAGAGCATTGCAATGACAGAAAGTCACATAATTCCTTTTGTAATTGAATAGTATCACTGGAGTGTATGAAGAAATCAACAACGACATTTCTACCATATCTTTTCAAATGGTGTGTGAAATTCAACCATTGGGCTGTGATAGCCACATACAATTCAAATTTGACTAATTAGGTGAATTGTGCAATTTTCCATTTTTTAATAGGAAAGGGGATGGCAAGGCAATTTTGAGAGGGTTGGGGCCAGAATGAGTGGGGGTAAAACCATGTGAAGACAGCAAAGTCTTTAACAACAATGTAATTTGAAAAAAGGATTTAATTGGAACCTATTAGGAGACAAGCCAGCTGGTTTGAAGGACAAGATTAAAAATATTTCATTAATGCACATGTGACTATGGGAATAGACACTCAAAGAATTCATCATTTTCTCGAGTCACTGACTGCCCAGCACTTTCTCTGAAGAAGAGGGGCTCACAGACTGTTAGGCTCAAGAGACTTTGTATTTCTTTCTGGTCTCTGGTATGGATTTCCCCCTAGGACAATGGTCATCTGTTCTTACCTTGAACACCAATTTCTACCCTTCCTTAGGAGGATCTTGCCTGTTTTCAGAGAAACCATACCTCCTCTGTTCTTAACCCTGAATTTTTGAGTCAAGAGGTTCATATCACCTGCCTTCGTGTGGGCCCTGATTAGATAAAATCAGTCATCAAGTTTGACCTCCTGGGCACAGGGACTGGCTCAGTAGATGTGCACATCACCAAGTCAACATTAAGAAGATGTGAAGGGTATATATATTTTCTTGGCTCTGTCAGCTGAGAGGGCCTAGAAGCAATGATTCCCCAGTAACAACAAGCCAAACTAGAGTCTAGACCTTGGTTTCCAGTGCCATTCTCAACTAAAAGGAACCAGGGCTCCTTGGAAAAATTGCTGATCTCAGGACCCCAGTGGGAAATATACAAGATGAGCCTGCAGCATTGTACAATGCCAGGATGTAAGGATTTGTTAAAAAAAAAAAGGGGGGGTGTATATCGAAGGGACACGAGAGCTAACTGAAACCTCCCAATGGTCAAAGCTGGAACAATTTGAGCAGAAAAGTGAAGTAATGTTGGACTATAATCCAGAGGATAAGATGAGAGGATGTAAAATCCACAGTGATGTAAGTAAATGATTGAGCAATGAATAAATAAATACATTAAAATAGACAAATCTCCCATGCAGAAAAACTCCAAATAATTTATGTAGATACTTCACCCCCAGGGAGATGGAACATAACCCTCCCATCCTTAAGTGTGAGTTGCTCCTAGCAATAGCCCTTCAAAGAGCACAGGATGGAAAGAGTGAAAAAAGAGTAACTTTACAGTTAGAGAAACCTGCCAGATATGACCTCAGGCAGGTGATCTAGGTCAACAGAGATAGTGTGGACATTCCTTAGGATGTGATGAGAAGGGCACTTTACCTGGGGGGTCTTCCTCCCTCAAACTTACCATCCCAGGATACACATGAGAAAACACAAGACAAATCTGAATCTGAATTGAGGGACAGTGTAGGGAATAGCAGAGCAGTCCTCCTTAAAACTGTCATCAAAAACAAGGAAAATGAGAATCTCTCATAGCCACACACAGCCTAAAGAGACACTATGACTACATGTCATATAGTGTCCTGGGTGGGATCCTGGACCAGAGAAAGAACATTAGGGAAAAGTTAAGGGAGTGTTGGTCACTCAGTCATGTCTGACTCTTTGCAACCGCATGGATTATAGCCTGCCAGGCTCCTCTGTCCATGGGATTCTCCAGGCAAGAATATTGGAGTGTGTTGCCATGCTCTTGTCCAGGGGACCTCCTCAACCCAGGGATCGAACTCACATCTCCTGTATTGCAGGCAGTCTTTATCATCTGAGCCACCAGGGAAGCCTGAATATAGTTTAGACTTTAATTAATAATCATGTATCAATACTGGCTATTAATTGTGACACATACTCATCTAAGATGTTAAATATAGAAGAAACAGTTTGGGGGGTATATGGGAACTCCAGTACTATGTTTGAAAATTTCTTCTGTAAATCTAAAACGGTTCTGAAAAAACTTTAAATATCATTTTAAAAATCTGATAGGAAGTGATATTTATAGGGGTTCTGGGAAAATAAAGCTCTTTTGGGCTGCGTCATGTGTGGAATGTGAGGATTTGGTGTTTAAAAACTGAGTGCACTATTTTGCTACCAAAGACGGAAAGATGAGCTGCTGGCAATTGCTCAGTACAGCCTGGGGACAAACCCACTGCAGAAGGAAGAAAGGAGAGGTGGAGAGGAATCAAGCCCTTGAGGGTATGCATGAGTGTTGGGCTGAGCCTTGCCTGAAACTAACACTGTTCTTGACTTCTTTGATTCTGAGCCAATGTATAAATCCCTTTATTGTTTGAGTGGGAACTTTGGAAAATTGAAGCATCATGATTAACTATGCAGAAGGATTCCCCATCTTCTCTGATCTTCACCTGATCCCCCAATTCTGAACTCACTCTTTGTTGGGTTTGGGGTGCAATTTAATGGCCAATAAGGTCTGAGCAATAAGGTCTTTGGGGCTACTTTCCCACGGCTTCCAAGGGCAGAGAGTAAGGTGTAAGGGTTGGGGGCTGCAGGGACCCCCGGGATAATGGGGTTTTTGGAGCTGATCTTCAGTTCCCACCCAATAATCTCTCTCCCCAGCAGAGACTCTACAGCCAGAGGATGATTTCTGGAGGGTTTTGTTGGAGCTGAGACTCAAGCTCAATGCTTCTCAGTTTTGTGTGGTTTGTGGTTATTGGTTGTTTTACTTAAGGCTGGCTGGAGGCGTGGTGTGACTGCTGTTTGGGATTTCATTGGACTCTAGACTTCACTGGACAATCACCCCCTCCTGGCCCCACCTCACCGCCACTCATCATGATGTTTCTGTTTATTTTTTAAATCCTTTTTGTGTTGATTATTTAACCTGGCAAAACTTCAGAAATGAATGCCATGCATGTAAATAAACAGTCAAACATTTCTAAATTGTCCCTGAACCCCCAGGGAAGGGATTGTCTCTTAATCATCTTTAGTTTCCCTGTTCTCATGTTGCCTGGTGGCTCAGTGGTAAAGAATCCGCCTGCCAATGCAGGAGGCACAAGAGATGTGAGTTCAGTCCCTGGGTCAGGAAGATCTTCTGGAGGAGGAAATGGCAACCCACTTCAGTATTCTTGCCTGGAGAATCCCATGGACAGAGGAACCTGGCGGGTTGCAGTCCACTGTAGTCGCACAGAGTCAGACATGATTTAGTGACTGAATAATAATAACAAGGTATATGGAGTTGAGTGGCATAATGCCAGGGTGAGATGCTAAAGCTGGTAAGGAGGGCAAACATCTTCTATGGCAAAACTTAACCTAGAAAATCCATGAGATCTCCGTAGAGTGTAGGTTTGCACACCCAATCCTATAGGGTAATGTGTGTATATCAGTGTGTAAGGTATGTGGACATATGATATGTGTTGCAAAGAATGAATATGCAGAGTTCTTTCTCAAGGTTTTCTCTTACAGCAGAAAGAGTCCATAGCGTGTGTGCTAAGTCACTTCAGTCGTGTCTGACTCTTTGTGACCCCATGGATTGTAACCTGCCAGCCTCCTCTCTCCATGGGGAGGCAAGAATATTGGAGTCGGTTGCCATACCCTCCTCCAGGGATTGAATGAATCTATGTCTCTTATGTTCCTGAATTGGTAGGAGGGATCTTTACCACTAGGGCCACCTGGGAAGTCCAAGAGTCCATAGCGAGCATAACAGTTTCAGAATAGCCTCCACTGGGCTCCTCACTGGCCATCCATTTGGCAGCTGGTGGAGCCCTGTCAACCCAGGTGTCATCTCATCCCTGCTCCTGCAACTCCTCTTTCACACAGAGTCAAACCAAGGCTCTTACAGCAGCCCCAGGACCCTAGATCTGGCCCCCCTCACATCCCACCTGCCCTCTCCTTGTTCCCTTCAGCCACACTGGCCCCCTCGTGTTTCTGGAACCCATCAGTCCTGCTCTCAACAATGGCTGCTGTCCCCTCTGCCTGCAGGTCCCAAAGAGCCACAGGCTGCGTTGCTCACCTCCAAAGTTTCCTACTAATGTCACCCTGACCACCCCTCTATGCTCAGGTTTAGTCCCTCTCACCCCGCTTTATTTTTCTCCAGGCAATTTACCCCCTATGTTTTATTTTAAAATTTTGTTTCATTGTAAGTCCCAGAAGGATGAGATTTCATGACCAGGTTTTGTTTTCTAGTGTAAGCCTGGCTCCTAAACATGTGCTAGACACTGGCAGGTGGTTAGTCAATATTTGCTGTATGTATGTATGAATGAACAAATAACCCTGTGCCCAATGGCTTATAAGTCAGTCCAGGTCTTTCATTCAAAATGTTGTGCAGACTTACTGGATGCTATGCTTCAATCAAACATTTACTTAAAATGGAGTAGGAGTAGAGTGTCTTCATGTCCACTCTATGAGATATGGTTATTGTTGTTTAAATGAGGAGGAAAGGAAGGTCAGAGAGGGGTAAAGTGGCTGAGTTTATCTTCTCCTAATCAACAAGCAGCAGGTGACCTCATTCTAGGAGAGCTCAGGACTGTCACCTTTTCTCCTCCCTCCTATAAGTGGGCCCTGGCAAAGGAAGGTGTGTTGTGGATGCCATCAAGAGACAAAGAAGACACTTGAATATCTAGGTAATTTGTTGACTGAGCAAGTGTTTGTTGAATGACTAAAGAGGAGACAGAGCCAACATCTTCCCTTTGGAGCCTCTGCTGTAACACATTGTAGGTGAAAGAATTGGGGAGGAGGGAAGGAAGATGTGCAGAAAGAAAGAGAAGCAAGATCAGATCTTGATTTCTAATTTTATGGTCTCCCTTAGGCTGAGCCAGACCTGCCTTTGAGTGTTTGAGTGTGAAGGTACAGGTCAGCAGTGGCCTGCCACAGGGGCAGGGGCTCTAGGTGCAGCAGGCCTGGGTGTGGCATAAACCCTCTTAGAGGAGGTCACCATTAACCCCACTATAGAACCGCCAGAACTTACACAGGACAGAGGAAACAGACTCTTGGAGGGCACAAACAAAACCTCGTGTACACCAGGACCCAGGAGAAACTGCGCTCACAGTGACCCCACAAGAGACTGACCCAGATTTGCCTGTGAGTGTCCAGGAGTCTCCAGGTCGGCAATGGCCTGCTGCAGGGTTAGAGGCACTGAGTGCAGCAGTGCGTGCATGGGACCTTTTGAAGGAGGTCGCCATTTTCTTCATTACCTTCACCATAGTTTGATTTCAGGTTAAACAATAGGGAGGGAACACAGCCCCACCCATCAACAGAAAATTGGATTAAAGATTTACTGAGCATGGTCCGCCCATCAGAACAGGACCCAGTTTCCCCCACTAAGTCTCTCCCATCAGGAAGCTTCCATAAGCCTCATATCCTTCTCTATTAGAGGGCAGACAGACTGAAAACCACAATCACAGAAAACTAATCAATCTGATCACATGGACCACAGCCTTGTCTAAACCAATGAAACTATGAGCCATGCCATGTAGGGCCACCCAAGATAGACTGGTCATGGTGGAGAATTCTGACAAAACGTGGTCCACTGGAGAAGGGAATAGCAAACCATATCAGTATTCTTGCCTTGAGAACCCCATGAACAGTATGAAAAGGCAAAAAGATATGACACCAGAAGATGAACTCACTAGGTCGGTAGATGCCCAATATGCTACAGGACAAGAGTGGAGAAATGAGTCCAGAAAGAATGAAAAGACAGAGCCAAAGCAAAAACAACACCCAGCTGTGGATGTGACTGGTGATGGAAGTAAAGTCTGAGGCTATAAAGAACAATATTGCATAGGAACCTGGAATGTTAGGTACATGAATCAAGGTAAATTGGAAGTGGTCAAACAGGAGATGGCAAGAGTGAACATCAACATTTTAGGAATCAGTGAACTCAAATGGACTGCAATGGGTGAATTTAACTCAGATAACCATTATATCTACTACTGTGGGCAAGAATCCCTTAGAAGAAATGGAGTAGCCCTCATAGTCAACAGAAAAGTCTGAAAAGATTGCAGTACTTGGATGCAATCTCAAAAACAACAGAATGATCTGTTTGTTTCTTAGGCAAACCATTCAATATCACAGTAATCCAAGTCTGTGCCCCAACCAGTAATGCTGAAGAAGCTGAAGTTGAACAGTCCTATGAAGACCTACAAGACCTTCTAGAACTAACACCCCAAAAAGATGTCCTTTTCATTATGGGGGACTGGAATGCAAAAGTAGGAAGTCAAGAGATACCTGGAGTAGCAGGCAAATTTGCCCTTGGAGTACAGAATGAAGCAGGGCATAGGCTAATAGAATTTTGCCAAGAGAATGCACTGGTCATAGCAAACACCCTCTTCCAACAACACAAGAGAAGACTTTACACATGGACATCACCAGATGGTCAATACCGAAATCAGATTGATTATATTCTTTGCAGCCAAAGATGGAGAAGCTCTATACAGTCAGCAAAAACAAGACTGGGAGCTAACTGTGGCTCAGATCATGAACTCCTTATTGCCAAATTCAGACTTAAATTGAAGAAAGTAGGGAAAACCACTAGATCATTCAGATATGACCTAAATCAAATCCCTTACAACAATACAGTGGAAGTGACAAATAGATTCAAGAGACTGAATCTGATAGAGTCCATGAAGAACTATGGGCAGAGGTTCATGACATCATACAGGAGGCAGTGATCAAGACCAACCCCAAGAAAAAGAAATGCCAAAAGAAAAAATGGTTGTCTGAGGAAGTCTTAGAAATAGCTGAGAAAAGAAGAGAAGCTAAAGGCAAAGGAGAAAAAGAAAAATACACCTATTTGAATGCAGAGTTCCAAAGAATATCAAGGAGAGATAAGAAAGCCTTCCTCAGTGATCAGTACAAAGAAATAGAGGAAAACAATAGAATGGGAAAGACTAGAGATCTCTTCAAGAAAATTAGAGATACCAAGGGAACATTTCATGCAAAGATGAGCCTAATAAAGGACGAAATGGTACTGACCTAACAGAGCAGAAGATATAAGAAGTGGCCAGAATACACAGAAGACTATACAAAAATATCTTCATGACCAAGATAATCACGATGGTGTGATCACTCACCTACAGCCAGACATCCTGGAATGTGAAGTTAAATGGGCCTTAGAAAGCATCACTACGAACAAAGCTAGTGGAGGTGATGGAATTCCAGTTGAGCTAGTTCAAATCCTGAAAGATGATGCTGTGAAAGTGCTGCACTCAATATGCCAGAAAATTTGGAAAACTTAGCAGTGGCCACAGGACTGGGAAGAGTCAGTTCTCATTCCAATCCCAAAGAAAGGCAATGCCAAAGAATGCTCAAACTATTGCACAATTGCACTCATCTTACACTCTAGTAAAGTAATGCTTAAAATTCTCCAAGCAAGCCTTCAACAGTACATGACCCGTGAACTTCCAGATATTCAAGCTGGATTTAGAAAAGGCAGAGGAACCAGAGATCAAATTGCCAACATCTGTTGGATCATAGGAAAAATAAGAGAGCTCCAGAAACACATCTACTTCTGCTTTATTGACTATGCCAAAGCCTTTGACTGTGTGGATCACAACAAATGGTGGAAAATCCTTAAAAGGAGGGGAATACCACCAGACCACCTTACCTGCTTCCTGAGAAATCTGTTTGCAGGTCAAGAAGCAGCAGTTAGAACTGGACATGGAACAACAGTTTGGAACAACATGGCTCCAAATTGGGAAAGGAGTACATCAAGGCTGTATATTGTCACTCTGCTTATTTAACTTCTATGCAGAGTACATCATAAGCAATGCTGGGCTGGATGAAGCACAAACTGGAATCAAGATTGCCGGGAGAAATATCAATAACCTCAGATATGCAGATGTTTCTTCCACCCTTATGGCAGTAAGGTTTCTGCCACCCTTATGGCAGAAAGTGAAGAAGAACTAAAGAGCCTCTTGGTGAAAGTGAAAGAGGAGAGTAGAAAAAGTTGGCTTAAAACTCAACGTTCAGAAAACTAAGATCATGGCATCTGGTCCCATCACTTCATGGCAAATAGATGGGGAAACAATGGAAACAATGAGAGACTTTATTTTTTGGGCTCCCAAATCACTGCAGATGGTGACTGCAGCCATGAAATTAAAAGATGCTTGTTCCTTGGAAGAAAAGCTATGACATCCTAGACAGCATATTAAAAAGCAGAGACATTACTCTGCCAACAAAGGTCCATCTAGTCAAAGCTATGGTTATTTTTCATGTATGGATGTGAGAGCTAGACTATAAAGAAAGCTGAGCACCAGAGAATTGATGCTTCTGAACTGTAGTATTGGAGAAGACTCTTGAGAGTCCCTTGGACTGCAAGGAGATCCAACCAGTCCATCCTAAAAGAAATCAGTCCTGAATATTCATTGGAAGGACTGATGCTGAAGCTGAAACTCCAATACTTTGGCCACCTGATGCGACGAACCGATTCATTTGAAAAGACCCTGATGCTGGGAAAGATTGAAGGCAGGAGGAGAAGGGGGATGACAGAGGATGAGATGGTGGGATGGCATCACCAACTTGATGGACATGAGTTTGAGCAAGCTCCAGGAATTGGTGAAGGACAGGGAAGCCTGGCGTGCTGCAGTCCATAGAGTCGCAAAGAGTTATACACGACTGAGCAACTGAACTGAACTGAGTTTAGGCTACGTGGCATCTCTGCCCTAACTAATGTAGAAGTTAGTTAAGAACAACAATAATTAGCATAGATAGAGGACTTTTTGCTTTTCTGATTGCCTGTGAGTTGTACAGCAAAACTTCAGTCCACTGCAGGTTTAAATTAAGAAAATAGTTCTGACGTAAATGGTAAGAAAATGTAAGTAGGTAAATTGGGAAGAGATACTGCCTTTCCTCTACCCTGCGAGACCATCAGTTGTAAGGATGTTGGAATGAGTGAACTGTTGGAGTCAAACAGCCCTGAATTCAAATCCTGGTTCTTCTACTGGCTATTAATAGCAACAGGACCTTAGACAAGTCATGCTGCCATGTATCCATCCACTTATTCATCCAACCATCCATCCATTCATCCATCTATCTATACATCCATACATCCATCCACTCAACAAATATTTGAACACCTACTACACCCTAGGCATTTGAGAACTGAAGTCAACCGAAATCCCTGTGTTTGTGTTAAACCATACAGAAACTAAACTAAACAGAATTGCTTGCTGCAGGACATATATGCTCCTGAAAGATAAGACTATCAACTAGCTAAACAGCTTCCTTATCAAGAGTTTTTTTTTTTTTTTTTTCTGCAAAGGACTTCTGTTCAGGGGGACAGTGGCCTTCAGTGTCTGTAACCTAATCCTTGGAACCTGGGAATATGTTTTATTTTGTTACAAAAAGGACTTTGCAGATGTGATTGGGTTAAGGACCTTGAGATAGGGAGATTATCCTAGATTATCCAGTGGGATTAATGGAATCCCAAGGGTCCTTATAAGGGAACAAGGGAGGCAGGAGGTGTAGTGTCAGAATGCAGCAGAGAACAGCTCCACTGGCTATTGTTGGCTGTGAAGACACAGGATAGGTACATGAGCTAAAGAATGTGGGAGCTTCTAGGAGCTGGAAAAGGCCAGGAAATGATTCTCCCCAGAGCCTCCAGAAGGCTCTGTAAATACCTAGATTCTATTTTATTTTTAAACAATTTTAGTTTAAAATTTTTTAAATTTATATTGGAGCATAGTTGATTTACAATGTTGGGTCAAGACCTTGATTTTCAGTCTAGTGGGACCCATTGCAACTTTTGATTGTAAGATAATACATTTGTGTTAAGGCACCAAGTTTGTGGCAACTTGTTTTAGCAGCAACAGGAAATTAATACAATGTCAGATAATACATATTTTCAGCTGTGTAGGTTGTATGTTCTTTTTCACAACCTCTGTCACTGATGGTAAACACAGGAGCCAGTTTGGACCCTGGGCCGGGCCACAATATGGCGACACTTGTCAGAGGAGCCTGGAGGAAATAGCATGCGGTCTCCTACAGTCCCTGGGGTTGCAAGGAGTCGCGCACAACCGAACACACACAGTCCTAGCATACTGAATGGGGAGTGATAACAGTAGAATGTTGTATTGTGAGCATGGAATGAAATAATGCATGTAAAACTTTTAGTGGTGCCTGAGAAATAGCAAGCACCCAGTAAAGTTTATTATTATTTTATTTTTTTATGTGGATCTTTTTTTACATTTTTATTGAATTTGTTACAATATTGCTTCTATTTAATGTTTTGGTTGTTTGACCACAAGACATGTGTGATCTTATGTCCCCAACCAGGGATCAAAACCACACTTCCTGCACTGAAAGGTGGAGTCTTAACCACTGGACTTCCGTGGGAGTCCCTGTAATTAATATTAGTTTCTCAATCAATATTGCAGCATTGGTTACATGAAGAGGAATACACTTGATTTGTCCAGTAGTCTGCCCATCAGGACACTATAAGGAAAGGCCAAGTACCGTCTATTTGTCAGATATTTCTGATTAAAGCTCTTCTCCAGCAGCTCATAGACAACCACAGAAGGGGAAAAACAGCTTGAGGAGGAAGAATAAATGAGAAGAATCGTCTTTACCTGAAAATGACAACCTGGAACAGATTTGGTGAAAAACAAACATCTCTAAGTCACAGGATCATCCCAGCTTTGAATGGCGTGGGGCTCTTCTGTTACTATTTTCCCATTCCAGCATTGACATATTTTATTACTAATTGCTTCTTCAAACCTCATCAATGATCTTTTGCACTTTCTTCAAAGAAATGTTGAAAGCTTTTAATGAAGAAATTAATTATGTATAGTCTTGAATGCAAATTAGACTAATTAATTGTAGCATTGATACCCTCTCCTAGCACAAAATATGAGAAGTGGCATTATACATATTTATAAGGTACAGTACATTTTGACAGATGCCTGCAGATTGTGATGAAAAGGTGGTCAAGGTGTCTGAAAGGATGCCTTCTCTCTGACAGATGAATGTGGCTGCATTTCGTGAGAAGTTTGGGTGAGTTGTCAACAATAGTGACTTTACAATGTTGAGACAGGAAAACTTTGGGCATAAAATGAATTTCCCCCCAAAATGGAAAACTTGAGTGGAATGGAGATGATTGGAAGCAGGATCAAATGTTTCCTAGGAGAATGAACTTGAGCATTCTTGGTTCCAACTGTGTGATTGTCCAAGAACCATTTCCATCAGGACTGAGTGGTTGCAATTTGCAAAAGGGATTTTGTGATGTAATTAAGGCTGCTCATCACTCAACTTTGGGTTAATCAAAAGGGAGATTACCTGGACAGGCCCATTCTAATCACATGAGCCCCTGGAAATCAGAGTTTTCTCTGCCTAGTAGCAGAAGGAGAAGTAAGTGAGAGAGATCCAACATGTGAGAAGGACTCATTGAAAGATAATCTTTTGTTGCTGATGAAGGGGCCACCTGTTAAAGACCTGGGAGTGGCCTCCAGGAGCTGAGAGCAACCCGACCTCTTGCTGGCAGCTAGCATTTGATGACAAGCATCCAGATATGCAGATGACACCACCCTTAGGGCAGAAAGTGAAGAGGAACTAAAAAGCCTCTTGATGAAAGTGGAAGGGGAGAGTGAAAAA
>NW_011494739.1:3336873-3354993 GCF_000754665.1 Bison bison bison
AGGAGAAGGTGACGACAGAGGATGAGATGGCTGGATGGCATCAACGACTCGATGGATGTGAGTTTGAGTGAACTCCGGGAGTTGGTGATGGACAGGGAGGCCTGGCGTGCTGCGATTCATGGGGTCGCAAAGAGTCGGACACGACTGAGCAACTGAACTGAACTGAACTGAAATGAAGTCAAAGATGTCAATCAAACGACCTGCCTAAGGCCACACATTAAGTGAGCCAGGGTCACACCCTTGAGCCTCTGACACTAACTTATCTTATTAGGTTACTACAGTAGCTGTTGTAACAGAGATCTGACTAACAGTGGCTGAGGCTGGTTTCTCTTTTATATCTCAGTGTGGCAGCTCAGACTGTACTGTCAGTTGTCCAAACTCCTTCTACCTTTTTTCTCTTTTATCTCCAATAGGAAGCATCCATTTCATTGTCTGAGGCTTCCCAGGTGGCACAGTGGTAAAGAATATGCCTGCCAATGCAGGAGACGCAGAAGTCTTGGGTTCGATCCCTGGGTTAGGAAGATTCCCTAGAGAAGGCAATGGTAACCCACTCCAGTATTCTTGACTGGAGAATTCCATGGACAGAGGAGCCTGGCAAGCTAGTCCGTGGGGTTGCAGAGTTGGATACAACTGAGCACACACCCACATTCCACAGTCTAGCCTGAGGGATGGTGGAGTAACAGGATCTGATTTAAGTTATAGAAAGATGACCGGCTTGCAGGGGGAGGCATGGGTGGGCATGCGTGGGAACTGGCCACAGAGTCAAAAGTAAAAACATCTGTTTGAATAGGAGGACCAGACAATAATGAGAACTAACGAAGGGACCCCATGTAAGATGACAAAGGACAACTCAATCTTGGGTTCACACTCTGGGAGGCAGTAGGGAGTGGTGGGGACTGTGGCAAACTGGGCCCTGCATGCCGCCCACTGCAGGGCTGCCCACCTTTGGCCCTATGGACATTCAGTCTTCTTCACAAGAGACTTGCCCGGCCTCCACCCACAGGATGCCAGTAGCACCCTCCCCCAATCTGCAATAAGAAAAATGTCTCCAGATGTTACTAAGTATCCCCTGAAGGGTAAAATCTTGCCCAACTCACAAACACTGGCCTTTAGGGAGCAGCGATCATTTAACTCCCACCACAGCTGCCTAGTGGGAATGCAGGCTCCATGTTCCTGAATCTTCCAACTCTTAAAACTCCTTCTCATATTTAATATTGGCAAATAACCCACTTAAAAAAAAATGCCAGCCAATACCCTGTGGGACAGATAAAAGCCCATCCCAGGCCCTGGTCTGCATCTTTAGAGTCAGTAGTCTACGACCACTGCCAAATGCTGGATGGGATTGGTAGACTTATTCTCACATTCCCAAAGGACTTGGTTTATGGAACCTTTCATTGAACATTTCAACATTTGTTGAATGAGTAAATAAAAGAATCTGACAGTTTAGGACTTCCCTGGTGGTCTGGTAGTTAAGCATCCTCCTGCCAATGCAGGAGATGTGGGTTCGATCCCTAGTCTGGGAAGATTCCTCGAGCCTTGGGGCAACTAAGCCCATGTACCACAACTACTGAGCCCAAGCCCTAAAGCCAGTAAACCACAATTACTGAAGCCTGTGTGCCTTGCAGCCCATGCTCTGCAATGAGAGGCCACCGCAGTGGGAAGCCGGCGCACCGCAACTAGAGAATAGACCCTGCTCGCTACAACTAGAGAAAGCCTGCGCACAGCAATGAAGATTCAGCACAGCCAAAAGTAAAATTAAAAAACAAGAATCTGACAGTTTATAATGTCAATCCTGGGTGTCCCTCCCTCCTAACCCCCTAACTTTTATTTGACATGCAAACCCCTAATCTTTCAAGTCACTCCAAAGTTCATTTCTTTCCCCTTCCTGATGCATCCAGGTGTTTCAGTTAGAAAAAAAAAAAAGAATCATCCGAAGTCGTAAACCGGATTGTACACAGCTGTCAGCGCCCCCATTTGAAGGCAGTTCTTCCAGAAACACACAGAAGAGCCACACATGCTCATCGCCCCCACCCCCCAACCTCCTTTTTTAGAGGAAAGAGCTCAGCCACATGTGGGAAAATACTGTCGGCTTTGTGGTGGTCAGGATGGCGAGCTTATGCTGAAAATGTCCTGCTCTGGATAAAAGTAAATAAAACAGAACTGTGTTGTTTAGAATTAATGTCAGTATTTCCTTCCACACTGCTGACATCTCGGGCACCCCTGCCCCTTTGCGGATGTCGTAGGAAAGGCTCCTGGTGAAGGTCAGCGCAGGACCGTGTCTCATTTGCACACTTGCTCCCCTCCCCTTGTGTTTTCATGGTTGGGTGTTTTGATGTCTGAGTGAAATGTGGCAGATTCAGGAGTTCTGGTTCCTGAAGTTGATTTCTGGCGGGCGCCCTGCATCTCCCAGATGGGGTACAAATTGACAGCAAGCCCTGGGATCTCGAGGCAGTGGCGGAGCCGAGGCACACGGGGGACAACACCTCCCATGGAGGTGATAAATATCGTACCGACAAGGCCCACTTTATTATCTGGGGCTTCCTCTGAGCCCAGGCCCGGCAGACACTTGGTGGACGCTGCTCCCGTGATACTGCTGCCAACATCCGGAAGGGGCAGGTAGCATAGTTACCGCACACACACCCCCAGGGCCTGTCACTACACCACCTGCCTGTCTTTGCTGTCTCACCTCCCACCACTCGGGTCCAGCCACACTGAGCTGCCTTCAGTGGCTCCAAGGCGGGGGTGGTGTGGTGGGGGGTGGGAGGTGGCAAGTTCTTTCTGTAAAGACCAGATGGTAAATATTTTAGGTGTTGTGGTTTGTGGTTGCTCTCCTAGCGCTACCACTGACAACTGCGTTCCCAGGAACCCCTTGTGCTTAGTCACTTAGTCTTGTCTGACTCTTTGCAACCCCATGGACTGTAGTCTGCCAGGTTCCTCTGTCCATGGGGATTCTCCAGGTAAGAATACTGGAGTGGGTTGCCATGGCCTCCTCCAGGCGATCTTCCCAACCCAGGAATGGAACCCAGGTCTCTTGCACTGCGGGTGGATTCTTTACTGTCTGAGCCCCCAGTGAAGCCCCAGGAACCCCTTGATCCTAGGCAAAAACGGACAGTTTGGTCAACCCTCTTTACAAGCTATCTGGTCTCTGTTGCAGCTGCTCAGCTCTGCCCTTGAAAGGCTGCAAATGAGTGGGTGTGGCTATTTGCGAATAAAACTTTATTCATAAAATCAAGTGGCCAGCCAGAGGAGTTCCTGACCCCTTGTTCTAAGGCGCCAGTCTCACTCTGTCCTCAGGGCCCTTGCATTTGCATGAGTCCCTCTTCCCTCAGATATTCAACCAAGTCTTTGCTCAGTTGTCACCTCCTCAGAGTCTAGGAACCCCCATGCCTCCTTCTCCAGAGGGTTTTTCTCAACCAGAGGGCGACACCCTGCCTGGGAGCTTATGTTCTGCCTCCCGGACCATATTGGCTCCAGCAGGGCCCGTCAATAACTCCAGGGCAGCAGCATCCTCATCTTAGGCCCTGCTTCCCTGGAGCTATGTCTGAACTCCCCTCCTGCCCACATCCCCACTTACTCACCATCAATCTGGTGGTTTCATTGTCTTTTCGGCACTGCACACCATCCTGAATGATCTCAGCTGTGCATTCACTCAGTGGTCTGTGGTCTGGTCCCCCTAGAGTGTAAGGACCATAAGTCCAGGCTGCCTTGCTCCTTGCTGGGCTGGAGTTGGGCTAAGCCAGTGGATGGCTCGCCACTGAGATTTGTGGTATAAATAAATGTGGAACAACTGGATGACGCACATGGGCTCAGAAGGTGTATTGTGGTTTGCTCAAGGTCACTGCTGCTGGAAGGGGACAACTCGGGTCCTGGGCTTCTCTCTGTCACCAGAGTCATCACTTTGGGCAAGTTACTTGCCCTGTCTGGACACTGACCTCCAGCTACAGAAGCATGTGTCTGTGTGCAGCACGAGAAGCCAGGATGGCCTTAGCTGAGGCCATTCAAAGAGATGCCCCATGGAGTCTCCTGATTTGGCTCCAACCCCCACCTGGCCCCAGACAATCCCGGCTCCCCTGCCGAGGGACTCCTACTTGCACTTCTTTGTGGATGATTCTTTTTTCTGACTTCTTGGATGCATGACCTGGGCAGCGGCACAGAGCCCTGAACGGAAAAGGGCCACATGTAATGCTCTGCTATTGCGGTTTTGAAATTCTCAATACTTTGAAAAAAAAAAAATCTTGATACGTTTGGCACAAGAGCCCAGATTTTCATTTTGCACTGGGCCCTGCAAATCCTGAAGCCAACCCTGGAGCTCTGTTTGCCAGATTTAGTTCCAAGTGCTTTTCAGGCATCATCGTGATTATCTGCAGTCTATTACAAGAAGAAACGGAAGCCCAAGGAGACTGAGGGATTCGTCCCTGGGTCACTCGGCAGGGAGGTAGGCGGCAGAGTGGGTCTGGAGCCAGGCTGGTCACTCTCAGAGCCTCCCTTATCTGCCTTGAGCATCTCACATGTACCTTTCAGCCTGCTTCTCCTGAGGACATTGGAGCTGCTCAGGAAACGGCCATTGATGATTGATTTATTGATTTTATTCCAGCCTGGGAAGGGAGGCTAGTTCTTCATGTGGCTGCCTGCTTTTCCTTCTCTAATCTGCTGAGCCCTCCTCCTCCAGGAAGGATTCCAGCTCCCTATCTGCTTCAACCCTGTGGAGTAGTCCAGAGGTCACACCTGCTGATGGACAGGTGTGTCCCAGCAGCACCTCACTTCCTGGACCCAAGAATGTAGTCTGATTTATCAAACTGATGTCTACAAACTTAGAATCAAGCTTGGATGTCAATTTAGTGAGTACCTGCTGGGTTTGAAAACATTTATCAACTTATTTTTACATTTCCTTGTGACCTAATGTGGCAAAAGACTGCAGATGCGATTAAGTTAAGGATCTTGAGATGGGAGGATCATCCTGGATAACCTGGGTGGGCTCACAAGGGTCCTTATGAATCCAGGATCAGAGAGAAGTAGGGGGATGGGGTTGGAAGACGTGTGCTGCAGGCGTTGAAGCTGAAAGAAGGGGCCACAGGCCAAAAAAAGCAGGTGGCCTCAGACACTAGGGAAGAGACGGTTTCTCCTCAGAGCCTCTGGAGGGTGTGCAAGCCTGCCAACTCCTTGGTTTTAGCCCACTGATGTGGGTTTTGGACTCCTGACCTCCGGAACTATAAGATAATGCATTTTTTAAAAAGCCATTCAGTTTGTGGTAATTTATTATAGAAAACTCATTAGCATACGATAGAATCTCATTTGTGTGTGTATGCTAAGTCTCTTCAGTTGTGTCCGACTCTTCATGACCCTGTGGACCATAGCGTGCCAGGCTCCTCTGTCCATGGAATTCTCCAGGCATGAATACTGGAGTGGGATGCCATGCCCTCCTCCAAGGAATCTTCCTGAACCAGGGATTGAACCCGTGTGTCTTACGTTATTGGAGACCAAAACTGAGTAAACTTACCTCTAAATAACCATCCAGTCAGAGAGGGAAGCCCACAACCTTTTTGATCCACAAGGTATGTGATGAAAGCAAAAAAAAAAAAAAGGCACTCTCAAACCCCACCAATTTAAGTTCTCCAAGAAATTCTTGCTGAGGGTCTTCATAGCATCCGTATCTTTCCTGGAGGGGACCTCAGATCAGCAACCTTCCTGAAGCACTTAGGGGACCAGAGAGTCTTCCACAGCCACTGTGCCTGGACCACCAAGATGGGGACAGATGATTTGTTAACAATTGTGAACTCAAAACGCAAACTGAAATCTTTCTCTTGTGTCTCTCTCTTTTTTTTTTTTCCCTAATGAAAAATCCAACGCATCCATAGAACTTATTCAAACAGTGCAGAAGGAATAAAGCAGAGGGCGTGAGACCTTTCTGTAAGGGGCCAGACACATGAAATGGGAAAGCTGCTGTAGTTGGGATGGTGAGTGGGCAGTTTCTCTCTTGCTAGACTACAGGATGCTGTCCACTCTGACAGCCATCAGCGCCCCGTGGTGGCCCTTAAGGACATGAAGTGGGTTTGGTCTTAATTGAGATGTTTTGTGAGCATAAAACACACACTGATTTCAAAGGTTTCATACCAAAAGAGGAATGTAAAATATCCCATTAATAAGTATTTTTATGGGTGTTATGGAAATGATAATATTTTGTATATTCTGGGTTAAGTAGATATATTATTCAAATTAATTTCACCTGGCTCTTTTCCTTTTTTAAAAAAATGTGTCTACTAGAAAATTCAGAATGGCGCACGTGGCTCCCACTTGTGGCTCGTGGTATATGTCTGTTGGACAGCACTGTCCCTACAGTATCTTCTGAGTCCTGATGTCCTGCACGTCTCTTGCAGAGTAAGCAGGTGAGCTGCTGGACAGACTCCACTGGGCTCGAACAGGGAAAACCTGTTCTCTGAAGACCCCGCTGAGGGATCTAGATGGCTAAATATTTATGGTTCTGAGGTTGCATTTCTAACAGCTCCAATATGCCTTTGGATTTTGTATAAACCTAATCCTAGCAAGGCACACGGTTTCCATTTCCACTGCCTTTAATCCTCCAGCCCCGGATAAAAAAGATGTGATGACATCTCTTGAAGTGCTATTTCAAGTCTGCAAATGGGCTGACAGGGAGCATTCCCCGGTGGTTGTATATTTGGAAGTAATAGTGGTGATTTTAGTGGTCAAATTCGATTACTGTCCCAACCTGATCATGGAATGAAAAGTCAGGAATTCTATAGAGTCTAAGCCTAGACTTGCCATGCCTGTGCTGTCCCCTCTGGGTGTGTGTGGGGGGTGTGGAACTCAGTTCAGGATTTAATATTGCTGCTAATGAAAATTTAGGTTGGATGTTGGAGGACAAGAAAACTTAGCATTTGTTGTCAGTTGAAATGGTGAAAGTAGATTTATGGTGCGTGTGTGTTAAAGCTATCTAGTTGCATTCAGTTGGGCTGTAGTGGTGAGTTCTGTTTTACCAAGCCCTGAGAATGGGGTGATTCTCTGCATCCTTGAAGTGAAGGTATATGGAGATATGGGTCACAAGAGAAAAACATTTGGGAAAATCGGGAGGGCTTCAAGATGACTTAGAGGCAGTTGGTGTTCAAAGTCTTCTCTAGTGAGACTGCTCGCAAAGCCTCAGGGGCATAAATAAGATGAAGACTCTGAAACATTAGCAGGACTTAAAGCAAATTATAATTAGAAGGTAAAATAATTTGCATGGCTACCAATTTTTTTTTCTTCATGTTAGATCCCAAGAATCTTGTTAATGGAGACATCTTCTAAAGCTGGTTATTTGACAATTGTTTTATTGGAATGAAAAGTCTCCTATTTATTTACTTTTCACTTCCTCAACTACTGGTAGCAATTTTTTATCAGTTGGAAATTATTATCCATGAGGTATAAAGCACACTTTATATTATTCTGATTGTGTCTTCTTCATGAAAGTTAATTTTCATTCACGTACAAGAGTGTATTTCACATGAATACTAAGATTTTAAAATCACAGACAACAAATTACCTTAAAAAAACAAACAAACAAATTCTTTCCTTTTTCCATTCCAACTCTGGTGCCCAACTTGCAATGAAACGATGCTGTCTTCTCTAAGTTCTGGCCTCTTGGCAAATGGTTATTTTAACTGACACTCAAGTCAAAAGCTCGTTTGTAATGTCCTTTCATTTCAGTTTTATGGCAAATTAAATTATGATTGTGGTTAAACAAAATTGCATTAAAAACCATATGTGCTGAAGAAGTTTTGCGGGAGAGTATCGAGTTTGTACTTTAAAAAGCCCGAACTGCTGTGTTTAAAGTGGATCTTTCATAAACTTGGAGTCACCAAGCGACAATCACGTCCTTCACTGAGTCAGTTTGGAAAGAAAACGGGAGAACTGAAAACGCTAAGTCGAGTTTTTCTGTCAAACCACGTTTGAAACGAAGGCGATCGTGTAAATTGCCATCTTTTGCATCAGAAGGAAGAAACGTACACAGTCCCCCTTGCTATATGGAGTTGTTGTGACATAAGAAAACAGAATCTTTTTAAACCTCGAGTTTAATTAATTCTTAAAAAAAAAAAAAAAAAACTTTAGCAGCAGCACGCTAAAAGGAAAGAAGAAAAAACCCGATTAGTTCCAAATAAGCGTCTCTTAATCACCCTTAGGAAGGAGTAATTTGCAAAACACTACGAGGAAGTAACATCTTTTTAATTTTAGGGGGGAAAGTGCATTGATAAAAAATAAGTAGAACATTTTAATTAAAACTCATAAAGTTGTGGACATCTGCTGGGGATTGTCGAGCGCAGGGCGATTAGCGCAGCCCCGCTCAGATAATGAGTGGAGGCTGGCACAATGGCCAGGGCGCGCTGTGAGAACGCTGCGGGCTCACTGGTGGGGCTGCGCAGACGCCTATTAGATTCCAATAAGTGCAGCCCAAGAAGGGGAGGAGGGTGCGGTGGGGACGGGGGGAGCTGGAGTTAAACACAGGAAACAAGCGTTGAGTGTGTGCCAATAAAAATGATCACAAATCGGGGCTGCTGATGTCATAACCCTGGGGGTCGGGGGTCACGGAGAGTGAATGCGCCTGAAAGGGACCGCCTGTCTGCGGCCGGGGCGGCGGCGGGCGAGGGGGGCGCGGGCGCACAAAGGGCCCGGAGCGCCTCATTAGAGACGCGTTTGATGGGCTCCCGTCCCCCACGGGGGCCCTGGGCGATGTCAATGGGATAATTACGATGATCTAATGGCCGGCTCTTTTGCATGCAGGCCCCCTGAATGGGGCGCCTGGAGGCGGCATTGAGGCCGGGCTGTGTAAACTGTAGGGTGCCTCGCCGACTTGGAGCCGCGGAGCCTGGCGGCGGGTCAACTTGGACCACTTTGCATTCACGCTCTCAATAGGCGGACTGGAGGCGCCCCTCTCCGCGGCCGCCTTTCAGCGGGGAGAGTGACAGATTGGAGGTCAGGGGCTGGCGGCGCAGATGGACCGCGTGCGGCCATTGCGCGGACCCCCGCCCGGCGTCTAGGCGCGTCTCCTCGGCCCACTCGGACCGCGCGCCCCTGAGGGCCCCCCAGCTTCGGCTCTCCCAGTGCGGCCCAGGGAAGATCGAGATTCCGTATGCCCCCCAAAGCTGTTCTCTCTTAATTACAAGAGCAGTATGTTCAACAAGTCCTACAGCCCAGCACTTGGCTCATGTCCGAGCACTTGGCTCATGTCCGGGCACTTGTGCGCTCCCCCAGGAGCAGACTTGGCCCTTGCCAAGAGCAAGAGCAAAGCAGACCCCTCCTCAGTGCTTTGGGGGTGAGGGTAGGGAAAAGGGGGAAAGAGCCAGGGAGTTCCATATCCCCAAAGAATGCTCACTGGATGCCGTTGAATCACATGACTGCCAGTGTCCCACTGCTTTGGATCTAAGAAGCTGGCAATTTCATGCCATTCAACCTAACCAGTATCCTGCTTCCTTTAGGACTTGGAGTCCATGAGTTCATTGTGAATTATTTTGCAGCGCAGGGATTCTAATCTGTTCAGCCCTTAGAATTTTTGCAGAGCTGGTCTTTTAAGCACATAATAGGCACTCAATGTACATTGGTGGAATGGATGAATGAATAAACGAACACAGAAGAAGTAAGTCCTTCTCTGCTTTATCCTCCTCCTACCAGCTGCCCCAACTCCTCTAGGCAAGCATTCCAACAGCCTGAAACCGTGCTTTTTCCTCCTTTCTCTTGCAGTTAAAAATAACAAACAAACAAAAAACTCTGTTTCTAGAAAACTGAAATCATACTTACTGGGTAAAAAGAAAGTAATAACCTTCATGGCCTCATTTCAGACCTCTCTGTGTGTTCTCTCTGTAAGATTATGTGTGTAACTTCATACATCCCATGCCATAAACAGAGCCCTGCTTTTGATCAGCAAGACCATAGGCTACATGGTATTTCACAACCTGGTATAACCCACCCCCACTGACATTTTTCCATATCAGTAAATATTGATGTACATACTCTTGTAAATGGCTATCTACTGCTGTGATATGGGAGCAGCCTTGTTTGCTTAAAGCAATCCCCCTACTGATGGACATTTACATTGTTTCCATTTTTCTTCTTTAAAGCAATATTGTTATGAATATATTTGTGCATTCTATTTTTGTACATTCTTCCAATTGTCTCTTTAAGATGAATAACTTGTTTCACGGAGGGTAAAAGATGCCATTTCTCTTATATAGTTTGTATTTAGAGCTGGGACCAATCCTGGGTGACACTCTAGGCTTCGTCACATACAAAAATGCATAAAAATGCACTTAGCTGTTCAGTCCTCATCCTCACTGCAAACATTTAAATTTTCTCATCCTTTTCAACCCAGAAACTTTCTTTTTCTTAACAGACAATTTGGGGTCATTCCAGGAAAAAAAGATGTCTCAGATCTTATTATCCACTCTTTTCTTCATTCGGTGAGGTCCTTTTCTTAGAGCCAATAGTTAGAAATGATTTCATCTTTGATACCTTCCCTGGAGTCATAACCCTTTCACAGTTGAGCTGAGCACCAGATTACCCTGAGGTCCCAAAGTCAAACTCAGAAACAATATTCAGCCCAGCAAATGACAGCAAGTAACTGATGGAATAGAATTGTCAAGAGTAATAAGCAGCAGCCCTTGCTTTGGGATCACTGCTGCTCACATGATATCCAAGCTGCGTCTGGGCTGCAGGATAAAGTCATCGTTAGAAAACAAAGCTGGAACTAAGAAGTATTTAAGCATTTAAAGGGTTTCCCAGGGAAGGAGCTTCAGTGGTAAAGAATCCGCCTGCCAATGCAGGGTTTGATCCCTGGGTCAGGAGGATCCCCTGGAGGAGGAAATGACAGCCCACTCCAGTATTCTTGACTAGGAAATCCCATGGACAGGGGAGCCTGGTGGGCTACAGTCCACGGGGTTGCAGAGTCTGACATGACTAGTGACTGAGCATGCAAGCCTTTTAAAATTCAATCCAATTTTAATAAAACAAGGCATGTATTTAGGAAACACCTTTTCCAAACATGACAGTGGAAAGTTTCTCCCCCATTTCATCTTCACCACCACCATCCCGTTGCTAGATTTCTCTTCTCAGAGGCATCCACTCCTCTATTTTCCTGTATCTTCTTCCATTGATGTTTGCAAACATGCACACAGCTGGATATATGCATCTCCCCTTTTTGCAGTGAAAGTTCATATACTCTACACTTTCTTCTGCATTTTGCTGTTTTCATTTATAGGCTCTGGATCAGTAATCCTCAGTGAGACAAACCACAGTTTAACCAATCTCCCGCTAATGGACACTTTTAGGTTGGGCTCAGTCTCGTGACTACTAGCAATATTCTTCTCCCACAGGTAACTAAAGCTGTTGTTACGTTCCCAACAATGGAAATGAGTTCAAAAATGAGTGCATTCAAAACTTAACAGCTGTTGCCAAAATGTCCTCAGAAGAAATCCTTCCAATTTGTCCTCCCCAACGTCAGGTCTGAGAGGACCAGCTTCCCTAAGCCTTCACCCTGTCAGTGCCTCATGAACTTTTTCTGTCAGTCAGAGCTGGGAAAGTGTCTGGATGGTATTTTTGATGGCTAAGGAGCCTACGTGACTTTGAATTGGAACCTATTCTCAAAGGAAGGATGGAGTGATGAGCTCCAATCCCACCGTGAGCCAGGAGTTCAAAATTCGTGAGAGCCTTGGCCCCATGGAATTTCCCCCTACCATAAGGGAGAATGACAGCCCCGGCTGTGTTTACCCTGCATGAATGGAGGAGGGTCCATGCCCTTGTTTGGAGGTGTGACCCTCTCTTTGGCCGGCGTTACCCTGCCTCTTCAGTCACTCTACCCACGGGAAACCCAGCATCAGAGATGCCCCCCGGCTGTGTTGGGAGGTCAAACCCAGGACAGGACCTAGGTACCAGGCATGATACACTTGGTTAGGCAGATTTCACCATGGAAGAGAGCTAGATTTCCAAATTATCACTCAACCAGAGTCTTCATCAAAACCTGGAAATCCCCATCCCCGCCTCACCTCCACCCTGCCCAACAGGATGGATTGCATTGGAAACAGACAAAATTGCATATTACTTTACTGAATAAGCAAAGAGATCTGGGCAAGACTCTGGCACGGGACATGACTCTCCCTCAATACCTTGTCTTTGCACAGAGGCTTGTGAAACCCACTGTAAAGATCTGGTCTAAAATATTCTCTTTCAGCTGTGATTTCAGGTATGACTGAGGAACACTGGGCATTTCAGCTCTTTAACCTGTTAAAAAAAGACCACTCAACCTTTTTTAATTCCTTAGAGCCCTCTCTGCCTTCCGCTTCCTTTTAAGTGCCCGCCCAGGGAGCGAGAGATGCTTTGCTCTTCTAAGCTGTTTTCTACCCAGTTTTCTGCCTATCCAGCCAGCAGCATTTCCTGAGAAAACAGGATTCTCTCTCAGTTTCTTTCTCAGGATCTGCAGCTCCTTTTGCCCCAGTGAAAACAACCCTCGCCACAGTTTTGTCGAATGACACAAATGTGGAGCAGTATTCTGTGTATTTGGAAATTGGTTAAAGGCTTTCATGCCATGAAAAAAAGATTTTAAAGCATAAAGATTTTGCTGCAACTAACTGTACCTTGATCTAATTTTACTGGCTGTTGTTTCAGAAAAATACCTTCCGTTGTTGGTTTAAGAAAATTTTTCATGTTGTCATTATCTTCTTATCTTATTTACTGCTTGTTAAGTCTTTATCGAGAGCTAGAAATAATCTGCAAACAGTCGAAGGGGGAAAAGGGGTTCTGTTGTTCAGGGCTGGGGCTTTGGTTTGGTTTTTCCTCTCCCTCCTAAAAGGACAGTGTTGTCCACTAGTTTTTTGATGGAGTTCTCCGATGTTTCCATCCTCAGTCAGTTCTGATGAATTTGAGCACCCGAAGCCAGGACATCAAAGAGTTAAATGTAAATAGCTTGTCTTTGCAGGATGGCTGGCTCCTGCCTCATGTGGGTGGAGTTTGGAATCTGGGGTCCCACAAACCCCTTGCATTTTTGGTTGATTGTCTTTAATTACTTTTGAGAGCTGAGCAAGGTTGCTTGTGCCTCAGGGCGCTCATGACAGACAAGGAATGTTTTTAATGCCATTTATAAGGAGCACATCATGAAGCATCAAACAGAGCAAAAATGACAAGAATAGCAAGTGTATCATTATGTCCTTTATTTAAGTAGAGGATGCAGTAAACAGAAAGAAAAACTAACCACATGGGGGGCGGTGGGTTCATTTGCTTTGATTGCCTATTGTTCAGGAAGGCATTTATACCCTGATTTTTACAGTATTTGCGGAAGCCCTAATCTCTCTGGTTGAAAGATAAAGGGACAGGGTGGGGTGGGGCGGGCGGGGGTGCTGACCTACTCTCAGGAAGCCTGGTTAAATCCAATTTAGTGTCTAAAAGGGAAAAAGTACTTTAACTTTTTTTTTTTTAGATGTTATTTTTGAGGAGAGGGCAAATATGGAGAAGCTATTCCCATGTAGCCAGAAATTAGGATCATTAGATTTATCAAATAAAAATACCGAATATACACACAATTACTGAGTCATTATGGTATATGGCCTGAGATTAATATCACACTGCATGTCAATTATACCTGAAGAAGGAAGTGGAGGGAGAGGAACAGTACTCAGCCATAAAAAGAATGCAATCTTGCCATTTATTAATATAAAAATATGGATAGACCTTATTGTGCTGTGTAAAATGTCAGATGGAGAAAGACAAATATCAAAGGATTCCACTCATAATGTGAAATGTAAACAAACCGAAACAAGCGAACAAACGAAAGTGAATACAAGCTCATAGCTACAGAGATCAGATTAGTGGTTACCAAGGGGAAGGGGCTGAGGGGTGGGTGAAGGATGGAAACTAGACTGGTGGTGATGATCACTTGGCAGTGTATACAGATGTCTAATTACAAATGCTGTATACCTAAAAGCTGCATAGTCAAAAATGGCACCCCAAGTCACAGTTTGTGTTTTGGGAGCAGTTTTGACCTGAAACAGAAACTCCATGCTCCTGAGATTGAGGCTAATGCAGAAATTTCCAACAGACCCACAGAATTTTCCCTTCATTTATTTAAAGGCATTCATCTAATAGCAATATTGTGCACCTAATATGCACTTGCTCCTGTTCTAAGATCCTAATAAACCACCAAATATTTTTAAAAAGTAGAATTTCTATTTTAAGTACTTTACACAGACCAGGCACCAGATCAGGTGTTTTATAATGTTGATCTTAATAAACAATGCCCATTCCTTCAGTTTTTGCTCCATAGATTCATTTGTGCTGTGCTAAGTCCCTTCAGTCGTGTCTGACTCTTTGCAACCCCGTGGACTGTAGTCCACCAGGCTCCTCTGTCCATGGGATTCTCCAGAAAAGAATACTGGAGTGGATTGCCATTTCCTCCTTCAGGGGATCTTCCCCACCCAGGGATTGAACCCATGTCTCTTGTGTCTCCTGCATTGGCAGGTGGGTTCTTTAACCACTAGCACCTCCTGGGAAGCCCAATAGATTCATTTACTAATTAGCAAATAAGAAAGGTACAATGAATATCTCCATGGCCTGGGTGAGGAAACTGAGGCTCAGAGAGGGGAAGTAACTTTTTCAAGGCTGCACAGCTAGTGGTGGAGCAGGGATATGAAACCACAGTGACCTGTCTTTAAAGATGGTGCTTTAACAGCTCTACTCATCTCCCTCATTGACAAGGGTACACAGTCTGAGCTTCATACCATATGCATGAAACCATCTAAAAAAAGAATTGATTTCGTTGGAAAAGTTGAGATCAGTTGACCAGTCAAATTAGTCAAAAATCATTAGTTCTGCTCACCGGATAGGGTTTAAAGAAGTGACAAAAACCCAACAGCAACCTTTTGGCCCATGAATATTTTTCCTGCTCAATTGTCTGACAATAAGAGAACTAGCCTGTGACAAAATAAAAATGGTATTTTAAGTTACCATTGGATTGGATTGGAATGTTGTTCACCTTCCCTTCACTCTCAGCTTGCTTTCCTTGCGTATTAGGGCAGGAGTTGGAAAACTTCTATAAAGGGTCAGAGAGAAGATATTTCTGGCTCTGGGGGCCATTTGACTGCTCAAGTCTGCTCTTGTAGCAGGAAAACAGCCATAGATAACACATGGCTGGATGGCTGTGGCTTTGCTCCAATAAAACTTTATTCAGTCAATTCCCATTATTCATAGTAATGTTCAATAAAGATGCTGCCAACACCGAATTAGGGAAAACTGAGTAAATGTTCCCAGGGGAAATGCAGGGTTAGGTACCCAGGAGCTTCTGGTCGTCGCATTTTGTCAGTCGACTGACACATAACCTAGCCATGTACAGTAAGTGCCCTACACACAGACCTGCAAGTTTCAAACTTTCAAAAATGCGAATGTGTGTTTCATCAACATCAGGCGCGAGTGAAACTGCAGCTTGCGCTCCGTCTCCTAATGCAATGGTCCTTCAGCTCCACATCTGCTGCCTCCTCTCCGCCTCCAGTCAGCAACTCTTCTTGCCTCTTCACTCGATGCCAGCCCCTGTGTGCCAGCTGTTGTACTGTATCAGTGTGGTTTTCAAAGTACTGTACTGTAAGGTCAAAAATGTTTTATTTATTTTTTGTGTATGTTTGTTTTAAATGCATTATTTGCGTGAAAAATTTTATAAACCTATTATAGCACAGTACTGTATACCCGATTGTGTTAGTTGGGTACCTAGGCTAACTTTGTTGGACTTACAAAAACAAATTGGACTTTAAGAACTCACTCTTGAAACAGAAATTGTTCATATGTAAGGGATATACTGTATTGACACCTGTTAAAGACACTTTATTTAACATACATTGGTGGGGCTTTGTTTTTTAGCATTTTTTAGCAATAAAGTCAGAGAAGGCAACGGCAACCCACTCTAGTACTCTCGCCTGGAAAATCCCATGGGTAGAGGAGCCTGGTAGGCTGCAGTCCATGGGGTCGCTAAGAGTCGGACACGACTAAGCGACTTCACTTTCACTTTTCACTTTTGTGCATTGGAGAAGGAAATGGCAACCCATTCCAGTGTTCTTGCCTGGAGAATCCCAGGGACGGGGGAGCCTGGTGGGCTGCCATCTCTGGGGTCGCATAGAGTCAGATACGACTAAAGCGACGTAGCAGCAGCAGCAATAAAGTATTTTTTAAACATTATATTTCATATTGGAATATAGTTGATTAGCAATGTTGTATTAGTTTCAGGTGTGCAGCAAAGTGATTCAGTTATACATATACATGGATCTATTCCTTTTCAAATTATTTTCCCATTTAGGTTGTTACATAGTCCTGAGCAGGGTTCCCTGTGCCATACAGTAAGTCCTTGTTGGTTATCCATATTAAATATAGCAGTGTGTACATATCAGTCCCAAACTCCCCAACTATCCCTCCTCTAACCTTTCCCGTGGTAACTGCAATAATGTACATTGTTGATTCATTAACACTGAACGCATGAGTGCTGTAACTCATGGTTGAACAAAGCTCATCTAACACCTGTAATTTCTCCATAAGGCACATGGCAGCCTTCTTATGCTTAGAAAATACCAGATAGCACTTGAGCACTGTGTTTGGGGGGCAGTTTATTTATTTACCTTTTTAAACAGTGAAACCTCCCACAAAATGCCCCCAAATGGGGAAAATAGGCACTAAAATGGCACTAAATAGACTGTGAAGAGGACATTTGTTTACAGTTTGAAACTAGGCAGCGTAGGGTTGTCTGTTCCATCTCAACTGGATGATGAAAATTTTTTGCCTTTTTGCATGGATCAGAGAAAAACCAAAAAAAGTATTATAAATATTGCTTTAAGTGAAAGTGAAAGTGTTAGTCTCTCAGTTGTGTCCAACTCTTTGCAACCCCATGGACTGTAGCCCGCTAGACTCCTCTGTCCATGGAATTTTCCAGACAAGAATACTGAAGTGAGTTTGCCATTTCCTTCTAAGGGAACTCTTCCCAACCCAGGGATTGAACCTAGGTCTCCTGCATTGCAGGCAGACTCTACTGTCTGAGGCACCAGGGAAGCCCAAGTATTGCTTTGGGGGTTACAAGTAACTTTTGGTGAGTAGATGAATTTGTAAATATGGAATCTGCAAATAATGAGAATTGACTGTACATGGTCACTGGAATTTGACTCTTATAATATTCAAGTGCCACAAAATATGATTTTTTTTGGATTTTTTTTCCAGACATTTAAAAATGTAAAATCCTTTCTCAGCTTGCAGGCTGAGCATAACCAGGTGGTGGGTCAGATTCTTCCCCGGTCTGTAGTATGCTGACCCCTGGAATAGAGCATTAACTTCCCTGCTGTTGAGAAGGGAGGAGGAGACTTTTGGTGATGATGGGACTCTTCATTCCACGTCTCTGGTGGTAAGAGTCTGACTTTTCTCACTTGGGTAGGGAAATGAATTCATCCCATATCCACTGCCTGATGCTTAGATGGTGAAGTAATAACATGCAGTGGCAGCTTGGTTTACTTTCTGAAGACAAACAGACAAGGAATGGACTGTTTTCTGAGAGCACCCAACATTCGGCGCTATCCCCTGTCACCGCCTCTCCATCATCATGATGTTAGAACGAGCTGAAAGAATCAATGCATTATTTGAGGCCCAATTTTCCCCTTTCCTAAAATTCCCATCCATCCGTAGCATATCTATAAATAGAAGTTAAAAATAAAAAGAAAAGAAAAAAAAAAAGAAATGCCAGCTTTGTTTCTCCCAGAGACACATCCTTTTTGCATTCAGGACTATCAAGGTCATTTATTCCAATGATGCAACTGGTTCTGAATGCCCAAAATGCAAACACAAGCCAGAGCAGAAGCCATAGAATTTGCAGAAATGTCTTTGCCTCCTAATTTTTAGTTTATGCATTGGCCTTTTTTTTTTCATGTTCTCAGAGAAAAATCCAGACATGTTGGAGGAGACTGCTTCTCAGAACTCTTCCCAAAATAGACATAAGGTCAGAGTGAAAAATAAAACTGACATTTCCTGATAATCTGAGTCAGTCTTTCCATTTGAGGATTATTCATACCTTTGTCTTCCCATCCTGGGGTCAATGGCTAGCAAGTATCCCTGGAAGAAGGACTTCAGTGT
>NW_011494739.1:3355206-3381613 GCF_000754665.1 Bison bison bison
GTTCAATTCCTGGGTTGGGAAGATCCCCTGGAGAAGGAAATGGCAACCCACTCCAGTATTCTTGCCTGGGAAATCCCGTGGACAGAAGAGCCTGGTGGGCTATAGTCCATGGGGTCACAAAAGAGTTGAACATGACTTCGTGACTAAACAACAACAACTGCCCACTTTGGGGATGAAAGAATGAAATATCTTCCGGGTTTGCCATCTCCAGGATGTCAGGGATAAAGGTCTGGACCAACCTGGGTATCTAGAATTTTTTCAAAAGCGTTTTCTGAAATTTCCACCTTTTCACTCAAGAGAATTCAGGGTTTGTCAAGTGTCAGATGCTCTAATCTACATATACAGGAAACACTGGAATGATTCCCTGAATCTTTTGAAAATAAAAACTTAAACTTCTATCAGTCAGTCAAATCAACATGAGATGACATTAGTCTGGCAACTTTTCTCATTAAAAAATTAAAAAAAAAAAAAAAAAACACCTTTAAATCTTGGTGAACCCAGAAATTCATTCTCATTCTGCTCCTCTGAAACCTTTTGCTTTTGTTGAAGATGGTTTCATATTCATTCTCCACTCTGTGAAAATTGCCTTTGGCCAAAAATATTTATTAGTTAACCTTATCCAATCTAAAATCAGCTGATTTTAACTGCTTCTTAGCAACTCTTTAAAAGGCAAAAGAGTTTGGTCTTAGTACAATAGGATCTGTAGTTGTTAAGAACCAGCTAACTTCTGGTTTCCACAAGGTGACAGGTGACCCCAGGCTGGGAGCCTGGCCTTTCCTACTCCAAGGTGGCCCAATCCATTTGTCAGATTTCTTTTTCAGAAAGTTCATTTTTAAGGGAAGCACATGGATAGCCCTCGGTCACTTTCTGAAAGCCAAGATAGCCACAACTCCGCCTCCTCCATCTCATTCTTTCCGGGCTCCTAATCATGGGCCCATTAGCAGATTCTAGAGAATTCTGAAACAATCACTTCTATTCACTATGATTGAAAAGCTATCAGAACCACCCCGAACCTAATGTCTCACAGAAGAGGGTGGGAGTAGGAATTTTATTACTTGGTACATTTGTGGGCAATTATCCCAGGTTGGTGAGAATTTATAGGAAGGTGTCACTCCTTTAGACTGGGAGGAAAAGCTGGAATTGCCATCAAATGTATAGCCTTTATGGAGGGAGATTTGTGATACTCATCAGGATATAAAACACACAGATCCAACCCAGCAATTCTCTTTAGAACAGGGAGTCAGAAAGCTACATCCCACAGCCTGTTTTTGAATAGCCACAAACGTTTTTACATGATTGGGAGAACATGATAAGAAGACTATTTCATGACACATAAAGAGTATATGAAATTCCCATGAAATGCACATTTTAATGTTTGTTTATAAAGTTTTACTGGCACACAACCATGACTACTTGTTCATGCTTCATGGGCAGAGTTGAGTAGTTGCAAAAGAGACTATATGGCCCACAAAAATATTTACTCTCTGGCTCTTTCCAGAAGTAATTTGCTGATCCCTATATTCAAGGAATGTGTTCTAAGGAAACTATGGGAAGGTAATGCTCATTAGAAAGGCACCAGTTCAATAACTTATGAGACACCTGTTCAGGGGCAGTGGAGTTATGAGGATGCATGAGGTAGTCAGTTCACGTTGCTGTATTTTTTTTTTTACTTTGATGTATTTTGAAGGAAGAAATGGTATGTCTTAAAAGAGCCCAAAGGAAGTGAACTTACTGTTTTGTTTTTCTTTTTTTTTAACAAAATGATGCATCTTTTGGATGTGTCAGAGATACATGCAATGTAACCCTGCATGGACATAATCAGAGAAAGTTTAAAGCAATTTGTTTTGAAATTTTGGAAAATAGCACTTTGAATGTTTTGCTTTCTCTGAGTCCCACCACTGACAAAGACTTTTCTCCTGTGTTCTCCTCTTACCTTCAAAAGGAATTGTCTTGAAAGATCTCAGGGGCATTTTAGCAATGCTTTTCTTTTGCTGTTTTCTGTGCTCAGTTTTGTTCAATTCTTTGTGATCCCATGGACTGTAACCCGCCGGGTCTTCTGTCCATGGGATTTCCCAGGAAAGAATACTGGAGTGGATTGCCATTTCCTCCTCCAGGGGATCTTCCAGAGATGGAACCTGTGTCTCTTGCAACTCCTGCATTGGGAGGCAGATTCTTACCACTGTGCCACCTGGAAAGCTGTTTCCCAGCAATCGAAAATACTTATGACCTTTCTTGTCTAACTCTTTCTTTCTGGTCATCATCCTAGTGAGGTGATGAGATGCTTTGGGTTTGTGGGTTAGTTCAGTTCAGTTCAGTTGGTCAGTCCTGTCCAACTCTTTGCAACCCCATGTGCTGCAGCACACCAGGCCTCCATGGGCTGCAGCACACCAGGCCTCCCTGTCCATCACCAATTCCCAGAGTTTACTCAAACTCATGTCCATTGAATCAGTGATGCCATCCAACCATCTCATCCTCTGTCATCCCCTTCTCCTCCTGCCTTCAATCTTTCCCAGCATCAGGGTCTTTTCAAATGAGTCAGTTCATCGCATCAGGTGGCCAAAGTATTGGAGTTTCAGCTTCAGCATCAGTCCTTCCAATGAATATTCAGAACTGATTTCCTTTAGGATGGACTGGTTGGATCTCCTTGCAGTCCAAGAACTCTCAAGAGTCTTCTCTAATACCACAGTTCAAAAGCATCAATTCTCTGGTGCTCAGCTTTCTTTATAGTCTAACTCTCACATCCATACATGACTATTGGGAAAACCATAGCTTTGACTAGATGGACTTTACTGGCAAGGTAATGTCTCTGCTTTTTAATATGCTGTCTAGGATGGTCATAGTTTTTCTACCAAGGAGCAAGCATCTTTTATTTATTTATTTTTTTTTTTTAATAACATAAAGCCAAAAATTTTTTATTTGAAAACAACTATTGACAAAATATTGTGAGATTAAAAGACCAGTAAAAAGAGGAATATATAAATATATTTCATAACAAGATTTTTAAAGATATACATGCTGCATACAGGTAATAAAAAGAATGTTATGAACACCTTAGTAATAAATTTGAAAACACAGTTGAAGTGGGAAATTCTTGGGGAAAATATAACTTGAAAAAATTAATTCAAGAAGAAATAGAAAGCCTGAACAGTCTTATAATCATTAAATAAAATGAATCAATAGTTTACACTTTTCCTACAAAGATGGGAAATGACTCTCAGTAAATTTTACCAAAAATCTAAGGAACAAATTTAATTTTTACACAAACCTTTTCAGAGACTAGAAAAGTGGGAACTTTAAGAAGATAACATTGAAGAATACACCAATAATTTTAGGGCAGGGAAAGCATCTCAAGCAACAAAGAAAGCATTATTTTCAAAGAAAACATTGACAAATGTGACCACATTAAGATTAATATTTTTAAAATCAATGTACACCATAAAGAGAGTGAAAATAATACAAGGTACTGATTTCTTTTGTTTTGCTGTACTTAAAACTGAAAAACAACTCATTTCACAGATACAAAAAGAACTTCCCTAAATCAAAATGGAAAAGAAAAAGCTGTCTCCCCAAACAGATAAAAAATTTGAACAGACTCATCTAAAAGAGAACATTCAAATAGAAAGTAAATACAGGAAAAGTATCCAACCTTTTTTTTTGTTCAGTCGCTAAGTCGTGTTCGACTCTGGAGCTCCATGGACTGCAGCACACCAGGCTTCCCTGTCTTTCACTGTCTCCCAGAGTTTGCTCAAATTGCTGTTCATTGAGTCAATGATGCTATCTAACTATCTCATCCTTTGTCACCCTCTTCTCCTTTTGCCTTCAATCTATCCCAGCATCAGGGTCTTTTCCAATGAGTCAGCTCCTCACATCAAGTGGCCAAAGTATTGGAGTTTCAGCTTCGACATCAGTCCTTCCAATGAATATTCAGGACTGACTTCCCTTAGGATGGACTGGTTGGCACTCCTTCCAGTCCAAGGAACTCTCAAGAGTCTTCTCCAAAACCACAGTTCAAAGGCATCAATTCTTTGGCGCACAGCCTTCTTCATGGTCCAACTCTCATATCCACACATGACTACTGAAAAAACTATAACTTTGACTATATGGACCTTTATTGGCAAAGTGATGGCTCTGCTTTTCAATATGACATCTAGGTTTGTCATAGCTTTCCTTCCAAGGAGCAAGCATCTTTTAGTTTCATGGCTGCAGTCACCATCTGCAGTGATTTTGGAGCCCAAGAAAATAAAGTCTGTCACTGCTTCCACCTTTTCCCCTTCTATTTGCCACGAAGTGATGGGACCAGATGCCATGATCTTAGTTTTCTGAACGCTGAGCTCTAAGCCGGCTTTTTCACTCTCCTCTTTCACTTTCATCAAGAGGCTCTGTAGTTCCTCCCCATTTTCTTCCGTTAGAATGGTATCATCTGCATATCTGAGGTTGTTGACCTTTCTCCTGGCAATCATGATTCATCCAACTGGGTGAATGCAGATGCTCACAGTCATCTCAGAGTCTGCCCTATGGTTTGGCACATACAGCCTACATACTGCTGGGTTTCTCCTCCTGCCAGCCAGGGTTCGCATCTTTTAATTTCATGGCTGCAGTCACCATCTGCAGTGATTTTGAAGCCCCCAAAAATAAAGTCTCTCACTGTTTCCACTGTTTCCCCATCTATTTGCATGAAGTGACGGGACCAGATGCCATGATCTTAGTTTTCTGAATGTTGAGTTTTAAGCCAACTTTTTCACTCTTCTCTTTCACTTTCATCAAGAGGCTCTTTAGTTCTTCTTCACTTTCTGTCATAAGGGTGCTGTCATCTGCGTATCTGAGGTTATTGATATTTCTCCTGGCAATCTTGATTCCAGCTTGTGCTTCATCCAGCCTAGCGTTTCTCATGATGTACTCTGCATAGAAGTTAAATAAGCAGGGTGACAATATACAGCCTTGACAAACTCCTTTCCTGATTTGGAACCAGTCTGTTGTTCCATGTCTGGTTCTAACTGTTGCTTCCTGACCTGCATATAGATTTCTCAAGAGGCAGGTCGGGTGATCTGGTAGTCCCATCTCTTGAAGAATTTTCCACAGTTTGCTGTGATCCACACAGTCAAAGGCTTTGGCATAGTCAATAAAACAGAAGTAGGTGTTTTCCTGGAACTCTCCTGCTTTTTCTATGATCCAACGGATGTTGGCAATTCGGTCTCTGGTTCCTCTGCCTTTTCTAAATCTGGCTTGAACATCTGGAAGTTCACGGTTCACGTACTATTGAAGCCTGGCTTGGAGAATTTTGAACATTACTTTACTAGCGTGTGAGATGAGTGCAATTGTGCGGTAGTTTGAGCATTCTTTGGCATTGCCTTTCTTTGGGATTAGAATGAAAACTGACCTTTTCCATTCCTGTGGATAGTTAGTTGAGTGCAATTTAAATGCCTTTTAGGAACTTCCCTGATGGTCCAGTGGCTAAGACTCTGCACTCCCAATGCAGGGGGCCAGGGTCCAATCCCTGGTCAGGGAACTAGATCATGTGTTGCAACTAAGATCTGGTGCTGCTAAGTAAATAAATATTTTTTTATAGAGGCTTTTAAGTTGCATTCTAACTAACTCTTGCACACTGAAACTTGAATTCAGAACTCACAGACCCGATTATCATCAAGAAACTCAAGAAACCTCTGGTTAATCTATCAATCAGGTAACCTGGGAATCCCAGCCCCCAATCTCTGACCCGCAGCAAGGAAGCTGTGGTCAGTTCACCAGTAAATGACTTGGTTCTCCCACCAGAGGGACTGAATGCCTGTGATTTGGTTAAGTTGTTGCTGTTTGGTATAGGAAGCTTTTCCAACAGGCATTCAGTCACCACAATGAAAATAATTTAAATATTTTAAAATCTTCCCAGCAGTGCCTTCTAATGCCTTCTTCTGGGGCTAGAATTGGCCTTTGACTTTGGAAACCCAGAGACCTGAGTCCAAACCTAGCTCCGTCTCTGACTGACCAGGAGAACTTGGGCTAGTCTCTGAAAGTCTGTGTGCCTCAGTTTCCTGCTGTGTAAAATGGGAGCAATAATAAATGTACCCATTTCATAGGGTTTTTGTGAAGAATCAGCAGGAGAAAGTAATAAAAGCGCCTGGCACAAGGCATGGTGCCCAGTGAGCCTGCAAAAATGCGTTTGATTATACATTCACTGCTCACGCATTTTTCCCCCCCAGAAGTAAAACTCTCTCCTGCATTCCAAATTCAATAGTTGCAACAGATAAACAATTATTTGTGTTAACATCTAGTATCTCTTTCCTAGCAGAGAAACATCAGAGCTTCTCAATTGGGCCAAACAGGAGCAGAGGTGTGGTTTAAAAATGAGACAAAACAGAGTAAAATCCTCAACCTAAAAGGACCCGTGAGATGTTTTTCCTGAGAGATTTTCTTGATGCCACCCAGCAAGGACCCCCCAACCCCCACCCCACATACATTTAGGCAGCAGCATCCGCTCCGAGGGTGATGCTTGTGTGATGTCAGTTGCTGAAGAAGGCATTCATTTAGGCAGAAGGAGAAAAAAGGAAATGATGGGGGAAAAAATACTGGTCCTCCTTCTTTGCTATTTTCACACACTCAGCTCGTAATAAGGAGCCCAAAACAAAAGGCTGAGGGGCCACTGGGATGGCTTTGTGGAGCCAGCTCCATAGACCTCCACAGGCTCCATCAGAGCCTTGCTCCTGATTTGCAGCTATGTGACCTTGGGCAAGTGTCTAAGCTTCTCTGTGCTTCCACTTCTTTATGCAGGGCCAGGAATTAGATCCATCTTACAGGAATGCTGTGATGATGAAGGGAGTTTATGGAATGGTCTTAGCCGGATACCTGGTACATCAACAGTACTTAACAAATGTTTGCTATCTGTCCATGCTTCTTCCTTTACATGACAAGTGGACTTAATGCGTTAGGTTTTTTTCATGGAAACAGATACTTAAGTTAAAAAGGGGAAGAGGAAGTGGTAGAAGAGGAGTTAAAGGCTATGACAGGTCACTCATGACACAGAAAATGCAAAGAGTCAAAACATTCTATATAAAAAGATGTCCAGTCCCACTGGGGGTCTGTGAAATGCTTATCCAAACCCTCTCCCCTAGAATGTCAGGTTTCACCCACCAGAGTGGCAGGAATCTAAAGACAGGTAACAGATGATGCCAGGGAGGGCTTGAGGATGGGGGCATCCTTATAGTTACGGGTGAAAGCAAAACAGTGACATGGAGCCCACCTGAACATGGGCTTATTCTCACCTCTGGGGAGCTGGTCAACAGAAACACGTGCCAGTGAACAGCAAGGATGGAGGGGGTAGTTCATTGTCTCATCAACAGAACAGAGCCTGGAAACATCCTGAACATCAGCAGTTGGTTGGATGGATCCTGGGCCATCCACAGTCTGTAATGCTATGCAGTTATTTAAAGGAATAATTGGAACTACAGGTCTTAATAATAACAGCTGATATTGATCAACGACTGTCCCTATATCCAACACGGCAATGAAATGCTCCTCTATGCATGCTAGTTGTAGTTACTACAACTTATGAAATAGAGTTGGTTATTACCCTAATTTTATAGTCAAGAAAATGAAGACTCTTTAGGGGTGAGCAGATCACCCAGAATTTTACAGTTCATGAGTGGCAAGTCGGGTTTAAACCCACCAACTGCTTCTGGAATCTGCATGATTAAGTGCGGGATTAACTGGAACCCCTTAGCCCAGAAAAATATGGCTTATTGGACAAAGAAGCTGTGACAAAAGGGACTATTATAACCCAGTGTTAGATAACAAATAAAAAATGAAATGACACCACCCTCCTTCAGTTCTCCAAACTCTTTTCCTTTCTTCATTTTCTTCCTGGCACTCACCACACACACACACACACACACACACACACACACACACACACACACTCACTGCCCACACACATAATTTGTCAATTGCTCATTCTTTGTCTTCTTCCGCTATGACTGGAACACAAACTTCTCAACAGCAGGTCTTTGCTGTTTTGTGTCTCTACTATCCAAGGATGGTGTATTGTGCCCAGCAGACACCAGATAAGTGTTCAATGAATGAATGAACACAACACCTTAACCTCAACTCTGAAAGCATGCAGCCACTAACCAGGCCAGTGGAATGGGCTGGGCAGCCCCATAGCCTGGTGCTGATGCCTGATGTTGTGGACAAAGGGAGTTGGGAAGTCTGCTGGGCAGCGTGATCCTAAGAAAACCCAAGTTTGTGAGGACATCCTGCCTGCCAGTGCCGCCTTGCCTCTCTTAACAACCGAGCACATGCAATTATTGAGAACTGGATGAGGACTTAATAAACATGGAATCTAAATTTCTTTTGGTGGCAAAGCAAAAGACTGTTGGCACACCTAGCTGCATAATTAAAACAATAAACTACTTTTTGAGATGAACATTTCTTGGATGGACCTAGAGACTCTCATACAGAGTGAAGTCAGTCAGAAAGAGAAAACAAATACCGTATTAATGCACATGTGTGGAATCTAGAAAAACAGTATAGATATTATTTGCAAAACAGAAATAGAGATACAGACATATCCAACAAATATATGGACACCAAGAGGGGATGAGGGGGTGAGATGAATTGGGAGATTGGGATTGCCATATATACACTATTAATAATGTACTGGAGTGGGTTGCCATTTCCTTCTCCAGGGGATCTTCCCGACCCAGGGATCGAACCCGGGGCTCCTGCATTGCAGACAGACGCTTTACCCTCTGAGCCATCAGGAAAGTCTCTATACACTATTAATACTATGTATAAAATAAATAACTGGTGAGAACCTACCAGATAACTCAGGAAACTCCACTCAAGGCTCTGTGATGACCTACCTAAAAGAATGTATAAGGCTTCCCTGGTGGATCAGTGGTAAAGAATCTGCCTGCCATGCAGGAGACTGAGTTGACCTGGGTTTGATCCCTGAGTCAGGAAGATGCCCTGGAGGAAGGAATGGCAACCCACTCCAGTATTCTTGCCTGGGAAATTTAATGGACAGAGGAGCCTGGTCCGCTACAGTCCATGAGGTCACAAAGAGTTGGACACCACTGAAGCGACTGAGCAGGCAGGCAGGCATAGACTATAAAGTGAATATAGCTGATTCACTTTACTGTATGTAGAAATTAACATAACATTGTAAAGCAACTATGTTCCAATAAAAATTAATTAAGAAATAACATTTCTAAACATGCATTCACTTAAATTAACACCCATCACAAGATTGTCAACAGAAGACAGGAAAACTGGCTGCCTGCCCCATACATGCCCCTCATTCTTCTGCTGCAGTGAAACCACCGAGGGCCTTTTCAGAATGTTCCAGAATGTTCTAGGAACAGCAGTGTGTTATGAGGCCTGCCTCCTGCACCTCGTCCTGATCTAGATTGGACAAGGTGAGTTACTGTGCAGCCCGTACAGTGAGGACACAGGGCACAATCCTGCGAAAGTTTTCTCTGGAAAGAACGGGTTGGTGCAGCTGCAGCTAATTTGCTTCTGATTAGTCTAACCTTTCCCCCTCTGAGGAAGCTGTTGTGCAGGAGGGGAAAATGCGGTCACAATATTGTTTTATGACTGTTTATCTTCAGAGCCCAAGCGATACTGATTGCAAATATTTATGTGCATTTAAAAAAATCTCAGCTAATGTTTGGAATGCAATTTTTTTGGAGAGGAAAATCAGATTTTGGATGGATCTAGCAGTTTTGGGCCACCTCATGCGAAGAGTTGACTCATTGGAAAAGACTCTGATGCTGGGAGGGATTGGGGGCAGGAGGAGAAGGGGACGACAGAGGATGAGATGGCTGGATGGCATCACTGACTCGATGGACGTGAGTCTGGGTGAACTCCGGGAGTTGGTGATGGACAGGGAGGCCTGGCGTGCTGCGATTCATGGGGTCGCAAAGAGTCGGACATGACTGAGCAACTGAACTGAACTGAACTGAAGTGAGAAGTTTTGGAGGATTTCAAAAGTCATAACCAAGTTTTTTCTACCAGCCCATTGGGACTAATCACATGAATGTAGCAATTAGGCAAACCTGATTAAAATACAGAATATTACCATTCTGTTTGGGCTTTGGAAGGCTTGTCTCAGTTTTAAATGTCCATTATTAATGACTAGTTGAGAAATCTAAGTCTTCGTCTATGTTGTATTAAAGAAAAGGACCTCCAAATGAGAAAACTTTGCATTTTTTAAGAAACGCTGCTTTCCTCTTAGAGAAATGATGAGCTAAGTGTCAAATGAAAGCTCTAGTCACAATTCGTGTCTGACTCTTTGCGACTCCCATTATACAGTCCATGGAATTCTCCAGGCCAGAATTCTGGGGTGAGCAGCCTTTCCCTTCTCCAGGGCATCTTCCCAACCCAGGGATCGAACCCAGGTCTCCTGCATTGCAGGCAGATTCTTTACCAGCTGAGCCACAAGGGAAGCCCATGAATACTGGAGTGGGTAGCCTATCCCTTCTCCAGCAAATCTTCCCTACCCAGGAATTGAACTGGGGTCTCCTGCATTGCAGATGGATTCTTTACCAACTGAGCTATCAGGGAAGCCCATTAAATGGCTAGTTGAGAAATCTGTCTTTGTCTATGTTGTATTAAAGAAAAGAACCTCTGAATGAGAAAACTTTGCTGTTTTCTCATGAAAATGAGAAACAAATGAGAAACAACAACTTTGTTGTTTTAGAAACACTGCTTTCCTCTTAGAAAAATGATTGGCTACATGTCAAATGAAAGCTTTAGTCACAATTCCCCCACCTCCCAGCTAGTCACCATAATGAGATTTGCCAACCTGAGCTGAAAGAATGACACTATTTCTTCTAAGTCTTTATTTCTCTCCAAAGATCACTGCTTGCAGATCTGCTGTACAGTTAAGTTTTTTTGGCCTTTGGTCTCATGTAATGGGTATCTTTTTGGCTTTAGGGTCACAAGGATCTGATATTAAATCCCTGTTTTGCCAGTTACACTGTGGTCATAAGGAAAATGACTTAGCTTCTCAACCTCTGTATCTTCCTCTATAAAATGGGGGAAGACGATCTCACTACTCTGTTGGTTGCAAACTGGCTTCATTAAAGAAAAGGAGACTTATCGATTCAAGGAAATGTGAAGCCCAGGGACAGTTTCAGGTTTGGCTGCGTCCAGTAGCATCAGTGGTGTCATCAGGCGTGTGAACTCTCCTCCCCGCCTCATTGTCCATCTCCGACATGTGTTTCTCACTGGGCACTGGCTGCTGTCAGAGAGGAGAGACTTTGCTTCTATCCTCTTAAGTTAAGTGACTGGGGACTGTGAATTGAACTGACAAAAGATAGATAGCAGGGGGAAAAGTAGATACATTTTCGTTGATATTAACATTCTAACATGGGCTGGAAGCTTCAGAGCAAGAAGTGAAAACCCTAAAGAAACTGGCCTGAGAGCTTATACGCCATTTTGACAAACAATACATAGTGAAGATGCAGAAAGGGACAACTCTCCAAGGCATGTGGGTGACTTCTAGAAGATGTGAAGGCAATGGAATGGATTCTCCACCAGAGCCTCCAGCCAACGCTTTAATCATAGCCCAGTAAGACATGGCTTCAGATTTCTGGCTTCCAGAATTAGAAGATAATAAATTCGTTTGTTTTTTTTTTAAGGCTGTAGCCAGAGTACATGAATATAGCAACTTTAGGGCAAGTTGATTATTTTCCATAACTTCTCTTTTCATTTGTTAATTCCTAGTATAGTCTGAGGAAACTGAGCATACCTACTTACAGCTCTCATAACATGCCATGACAGCTAGTTGGCACTAAAGTGGCCCTTTTGACTTGAACATTGGACAGAAAAACACAAAACAAACAAACAAAAAAACCTGTATGTAAAGCAGGAAGTTGGTCCCTGGAAAAAGAAATTGAATTTGAACAAAGGAAGATTGAGCTTCACTTAGAACTGTAAAACCACGATATTCCGACACACTCCTGCCATCAACATCTGTGAAATGTACATACAGGAGGGTACATAGTCTACTGTTTTACATTTCAAATTTGAGCACAGGCTGTCAGAGGTAAATCAGGCACTTCCATCCCTGGCATTTTTCAAAAAATCAATTATGCATTGACATCTCCACGAGTATAGTCGTGGAATTATTTACAGCCACCACTTGAGGTTGAGACGTGGTGAGAATCTGGCCCTGAGCACAATACAGAAATCCATATTCAGGTGGCTGAGAAATAAAGTCTGCAAGAGTTCTGGAAGCTCTCTGGGCTGTTGGGGTCTATCACAGGCTTCCTGGTGACAGCAGTGCCAGGGCCATATTGGAGCATCCCCACCTGGCATGGCCATTTCTCTTCCTCTTTCCCTTCACTGATCTATGGTTAGCTTTCTGTCCTGGGACAGAAGGGCTTGGAGTTTTTAGGGACTTCCCCGACAGTACAACCCCCCGCATCTGTCAGGCAAGATTCTGCTCATCAATATCAGAGTCCGAGTGATGGCTTAAAAACAGTCTGTGCTGGCTTATGACATTTAAGGCATAAATTAAATCATAACTGAGCGCTTTGCTGACAGCATGTGATGACAGGTGTTGTGAATAAGTTGGCACAGGGGCCACTGTCCTATGTAGCAATTGTCAGTCACGGCCACTCCTCCACCCCCTCCCACTCCTGGGGATGCCGTGTCTACCCAGGGTAGGGGTGCCCAGGGTGGGAACCGGCTCCTGCACACCTCCTGCTCCACTGATGACATCACAGCCCCAGGGGGTCAGTGCATCTCCCACCTGCAGCTGAATTGCCCCTCAGGAGTGAGGCCATGTGCCCAGGCACCCAGGTAGGCAGCTCCCCTACCCCACCCCACCATCAGCGCCACCATCACCATTACCCCACCATCAGCGCCTGCCTCCCACCAGCTGCCAGAGCACTCCCTGAAACAGCAGCTGAACATGGACACCCGAAAACTGAGCAAAGACCCTGGAGAAAAGAAATGACAAGTGATGTTAAGAAACCCAAATGTATCATAATGGTCATTCTGGGAAATTTCAGAACTCTGTTGGACTTCCTCATGTTTATGTTGTGGTCTATAGTAGTTTTTTTTTTTTTAACTTTTGTATAGTACAAGTAGCCTAATCTTTAGTGCTTTCTAGAATTATTTCTGGGGCAGAGAAACCCCAAACCCAGATCCTCCATCCCCTCCATCCTGTTGCCAGGACGACCGTCTCCTTGGAAACTCTTGGTACTCTAGCACTCTTCCCTCTTGGCTCCAGGGCTAGCTTTTGACCTTGCAGTTTTCTGTTGCCATCCTTCAGGTCCAACTTGATAGCTCCCTTTTCTCAGTGTGCTTGGAGAATTTCCTGATTAAAGTTGGCCTGCCCCCTGGCCTGCCCCCACTCTACCCTGCTGGTTTCCTCCACTGCACAGTCGGAAATGATCCTGGTCAAATCTGCCTGTCCACTGTCTCCCACAGGAAGAAGTCACACCCCCTGTGGGCAGGGATCCCATTTGGTTTTCTCACCGTGATGGTCCCTGAAGCCTGGCGAGGCACCTGGTGCAGGGGATGAGCTCTGTGGGCACGTGGGGAGTGATATGAATGGATATTGAAATCAAACATGCTCATGTGCCCTTGGCCACTTCTGTTCCCAACTCCAGTCGACACTCCCTGCCCCGAACATTCACGGCACAATGACCTAGGAAGAGTTGTGACAGCTGTCACGGCGTGTTACTGTCACCGTGGGCCAGGCTTCACCCTGGGCCACACAGAACCCCAGCAGCCCCCACCCTCAGCCTGGAGCCCGCTGGCCCATCTCTGCATGCTGGGAGCTTTCTGGAGGGCAGGTGGAGAAGGGCTGGCTGGGGTTACCTCTGTCACCATCTCTGCTACCTATCTGCACTCCCTCCCCCCCGCCAACTCCCCAGCCCACTTATGACAGCTGGAGTGAACTAAGAGGGGCTCGTCCAATGGTTTCCAAGAACTGGAAAATTCTGAGCGGAGCACTTGAGCACAGCTATTAGACTAATAATGAGACTCTCTCTACACTGGCCACAAGATCCTGGCAGATACTGACACTGACTACCCAAGGCAACCAACAGAGCAGCATCAGACACACACCGTCTGTGGGTGGGGGCCACAGTGCCAGACGGTGTGCCAAGCATTTTGCACCGGCTGGTTTATTTTTTGATTCACACCCCATTGAAGGGGCTATTCTTATTTCCTCTCTTCACAGATTAAGAAGTGAGCCTTACAGAGGTCAAGAGTCTTCACATGGATGGAAGCAGAGAGGACATGAGGACAGGGTTTAAATTCAGCTCCCTGTGTCCAGGTTAGAAATTGCTGCTCTGGGTCTTGCAGCTCTGCATTTCCTGAAAGTGAATGTGAAAGTGTTAGTCGCTCAGTCATGTCCAACTCTTTGTGACCCCGTAGGCTATAGCCTGCCAGGCTCCTCTGTCCATGGAGTTCTCCAGGCAAGAATACTGGAGTGGGTTGCCATTCCCTTATCCAAGGGATCTTCCCGACCCAGGGATCGAACCCAGGTCTCCTGCACTGTAGGCAGATTCTGAGCTCTGGAAAATTCTAGGGCTGGGGGAAATAACCCCCCTCTGACATCTGTAGAGGGCTTTGCAAAACACAGCCAAGAGGAAAGAATTTTCTTATTTCAAAGCTTCCTATTTATTAATAACATAACTAACGGAGAAGAGGCAGGGAGCGTGAATGTGGATGGAGAGACCCTCAGACTCTAGGCTTTGACGGCATAGTGACGTCTTTTTCTCTGCACTATTTTCTTTTTATTTTCTTGGCTGTGCCCAATTTTAGTTGCGGCATTCCGGATCTTTGGTTGCGACACGTGAACTCTTAGCTGTGGCATGTGAGAGCTAGTTCCTTGACCAGGCCTATGGAACCCAGGACCCCTACTTTGGTAGCACGGAATCTTAGCCACTGGACCACCAGGGAAGTCCCCACAGTGCAGTTTTATTAACTGGGCAGCTTTATTAACTGACTCTGCCTGAGCTCAAAGCTAAGCAGTCTTTGTCTCCACATGTCCTCCCCTGGGATAAGGAAGCAGAAGGTTTGGTGTAAGAGAGGCAACGGGAAGTTACCATCCCAGACCTCCAGATTCTGGTCCAAAACATTTCCTTGGCTCTTGTTGTCTAAAGCCTACTGATATGGAGTGAGCCTTCTTCCTCCCCTCACCTGAGCAGTTTGGGGGTTCCTTTCTGGGGAGGCTTCTCTGATGGCTCAGAGGATAAAACATCTGCCTGCAATGCAGGAGACCTGGGTTCTATCCCTGGGTCGGGAAGATCCCCTGGAGAAGGAAATGGCAACCCACTCCAGTATTCTTGCCTGGAGAATCCCATGGAAAGAGGAGCTTGGTGAGCTACAGTCTATGAGGTCGCAAAGAGTCGGACACCACTAAGCGACTTCACTTTCACTTTCTTTTGGGGAAGAGGATGTTGTTTACAGATCTACCTTGTGGGATCATGTGTAGATGAGTTAAAGGAGAGCATGTGCAATAGAGATACAAGGTAAGCCATAAAGTAACTCTACAATTTCTAGAAGCCACATTATAAAAAGTGAAAAAAAGTTAAAATTTTTAAATTGTGGCAAAAAATATTTAACATAAATTTCCCACCTTAATCCTATTAAGCATATAGTTCAGTAGTGATCAGTATATATTATTGTGGAACAGATTGAGGTGACATTCATTTTAATCTTATAGTTTATGTAAGCTTATGTATCACAAGTATTATCATTTCAACATGTAATCAATATAAAATTATTAATGAGATTTTAAAAAAGGTTTTAAATTAAGTGTTTAAAATCTGATGTGTATAAAATCTTTTTATACTTACAGCACATCTCAATTTATGCACTAAATTTTCCATGGAGATGCCGGATCTCTATTTAGACCTTGTAAAATCTACAGTTGAAAAAGCAAGTGGTTCCAAGGAAACTTAAAAGTTTTCTAACGATGGCATTATCAGTTTCCAGACTGAAATGAATTAACATTAAAAATCCAGTTCCTCTGTCACATGAGCCTCACATCAGCTGCTCAAGAGCCACGTATGGCTAGTGCCACTCAAGGGCTTCTAAGACAGTGCTTTGGAAGCAGTAGCGTTATTACTCTTTGGAATAGCAGATGGGAGGAAATGGAAAGTTTCTCGACCTTGACCAGGACAATGACTGCACTCATCCTCAGAGCTGATTGATGGCTCCTGTTCCCCACCAGAGCATCAGCCCACCCACCCCACCCTGGACAAGAAGCACACTCTCAGCTCTGAATTTTTCCCATCACATACCAGGAGTGGCTTCTGCATGAAGCTGCTGACCCAGGTTAGTGAGGAAATTGGACTGGAAGGAGAAAAAAAAAAAGACTTCAGCCCCCAAATTCAGAATCACCCCGCTTATTTTATCACTGGAAGATCATTTCAACAACTTCCTCCAGGAAATTGCAAAGGGAAGTCATTATCCAAAAATGGGGAGGAGATGAGCGCCCACGTGAAGCCCAGATGCAATGTGCGGGCAGGCTGGGGGCAGGGGCAGGGTTTCCTGGGTCATTTAACCAGAGTCCTATTTTTAAAGTTTCCTTTTCCACAATTATTTGTTGACCCTAATTGTTCCCATGCCCATGAGATGCAGCCCTGGACTTCCTCTTGCAGGCCAGCCTGAGGGTCGGGGTGGGGGTGGGGGCTCCCTCTAATTGCTTGTGTCCTGCCTTTCCCCGAGTCTCTGGGGCAGGCGGGCCTATTCCCACATATGCTTCCAGAACCATCTTAATAGAGGACAGCAGCGCCCAGCTGACGACATATGTTTAGCCGCTTGCCGAGGTCGGCCAAGCGTGCAATATCACGTTACATGAATGGGAAGGTCAGTCCCAAACAAGCTGCTTTTTACAAGCTCTGGCTTAAGGATTTGCTGCTAAATAGGGCTTACGTGTGGGGGTGGGTGGGTAATGGGCTTCTTGTGGAGCCCCGTTCTCTGCGTTTTGCATTGATTAGAAAGTTTCTGGTCTCCCAGGACAACGCTCCGTTTTTAAAAAACGCCTTTGCAGCCACTGGGATTCCTGGACCCAGGTCAACATCTGGGCCCGGAGCAGAGAAAATGGGGGTTCAGGTCTTCTGACGTCTGGGGAAAGCTGTGCTGTGGCCGGAGTGTCAGGGGCAGTGGGGAGCCACGGGCCTCTGCTTGCTGGCCCAGGCATTTCTGCTCCATTAACTCTGCCCAGGCCCCAGGGACAGATGGAGGCGAAGGAGAGATAGAGAGAGAGGGAGGGAGAGGGGGCAGGGAGCTGTGACTTTTCTCACCTGCCCAGCTCCCATAGCGAAGGACAAGGGGCCTGCCACTCACCTACTGGGGCCCTACAGCTTGCCCGGCCCATGAAATGCACCTGCACAAACTCGGCTCCAGAAACCACCAGGGAGAATGGCCAAGCCCTGCCTGGGACCTGAGCAGTCAGCCAAGGGCCTGGAGAATATTCCAGACGTAAATCAAAATGGCGTTCAGGCGGACTTCCCTGCTGGTCCAAGGGCTAGGACTCCACGCTGTCAGTGCAGGGGGCCCAGGTTCCATCCCTGGTTGGGGAGCTAGATCTCACGTGCTGGCACAGCCGAATAGAATAAATTAAAACAAATTTTTAATGGGATTTCACTGATGGTCCAGTGGCTAAGACACTGCACTCCCAATGCAGGGAAACCAGGTTTGATCCCTGGTCAGGGAACTAGATTCCACATGTTGCAACTAGGTCCTGGTACAGCCAAATAAATAAATATTTTAAAATAAATAAAGAAATTTAAAAAAATGGTATCCAGAGTTCCTTTTCAATAATAAAGAAGACGAGAGCCTTCCCTGAGCTCCATCTGTGGCCTAGTGCCGTGCAGAGTGCCTCACAAGGACAAGCTGTTTTCATCCTCTGTACTGCCCAGTAGGGTCAGCACTGCTACTACACCCATGGCAGAGCTGGGAAATGGGGGCAGAAATAACAACCCAAATAGCAAAAATAAGGTTGCTTTAGCCAAGATTCCTTCCTCTTTTCCTTTGAAAGATAAAAGGGGCTTCTTAAAAAAGCTAACAATACAAAAGTGAGGCAGATAAGACTTAAAAGTTCCCCAAGCCTGTGATTTGCTCCTGCCCTCATGCCACTGACCATGTGGTGACTATCGTGTGCAAGCGGAATTTTCAGTAGCACATCTTTTTTTTTTTTAATATTCATTGATTTATCTTTGGTTGTGCTGGGTCTTCATTGCTGCACTCGGGCTTTCTCTAGTTGCAGTGAACTGGGGCTGCTTTCTAGCGGTGGCACCCAGGCTTCTCATTGTGGTGGCTTCTCTTGTTGCAGAGCACAGGCTCTAGAGTGTGTGGCCCCAGCAGTTGCGGTGCACAGGCTTAGTTGCCCCGTGGCCTGTGGGATCTTCTCGAATTTTAGGGATTGAACCCTCCTGCATGGGTAGAAGGGTTCTCAACCACTGAACCACCAGGGAAGTCCAGCAATACATCTTTTATTCGTTCAACAAACATTCGTTGAGCATTCAGGACATGTCAGGGATTATGTTAAGGGTGTAGAGAAAGTGAAAGTCACTCAGTCGAGTCTAACTCTTTGTGACCCTATGGACTATACAGTCCATGGAATTCTCCAGGCCAGAATACAGGAGTGGGTAGCCTTTCCCTTCTCCAGGGGATCTTCCCAGCCCAGGGATTGAACCCAGGTCTCCTGCATTGCAGGCAGATTCTTTACCAGCTGAGCCACAAGGGGTTTTCAACCTTGGCACTGCTGACATTTGGGGCCGAATAATTCTCTATTGTGGGGTCTGTGGTGTTTAGCATATCCTTGGCTTAGGGGATGGATGGCCAATACCATCCAGCCCCTAGTAATCATAACCAAAAATGTCTCCAGGCATTGTCACACATCCCCTTGGGACCGAAAGCACCCTGATGAGAACCTCTGGTCTAGACAGATGTGGCTGCGTGTGGTTCCTTGCTTGATCTTCTCAGCACGACATAGTGGCATCTGGACGTTTCATTTCCAACATTCAAATTTTAAAATAGCTAAATTATGCAAATGGTACAAATTCTAAAAGTGCAAAAAAGTGACGCTGGGAACAGTTTCGTCTCATCCCTGTCCTCCAGTCATGCAATGGGCCCCACCCCAGAGGCAACCACTATTACTGGTGGGTGGACCCCAAAGAGATTGTTCGTATTTATTTGTTTCTCACCAGCAAAAAAACGGGAATTTCATATGATTCAATGTGTAATTCCAAGTTTCATATTTGGAGACACTGTGCATATATAAATATGCACATAAGTAGACGCTTCCTATTTCTTCTTTTATATAAATGATAGCATGTTGTATGCATTTATTTCACTCAACAATGTGTCTTGAAGATACCCTTTCCCTATATTAAAAAAAAGAAGAGAGAGAGTCTTGCTTTCTTTTTCACAGCCACAGAGTATTCTGTTGAGTGGATATTTCCTTACCTGTTTAACCAGCCCCCACAATAATACAATTAGATTGTTTCCAGTCTCTTGCCATTGGGAACAATGCTGCCAAATCTACCCTTGTGCACACATTCTGTCTCACAAGTGGGGGTGTATTTGTAGGATAAATTATTTGGGGTGGGATGGCTATGCCAAAGGATTGTGTGTCTTTTTAATTAAGAAATCTATTGCCTAATTGTCCTCCATAGAAGCTGCATCAGTTCATACCCCAGGTAGCCTGACGGGGTCCAATTTGACACCGTGCCTGATTTTCAAGCCCACAGAGCAGTGAGTGTTTGCCACGGCTCAGGCAGGAGTGATGATACCAGGGGCAGTCTGGGAGATGCAGATGCTCTTGATGAGATGCCAGATCCAGCTGTATCTCCTCCAAAGAAACAGATAAGGACAGAGCAGTCCCCTTCTCTGCAAGCAGCCTCCCAGCCTGGAAGGTGGTGGGTTGAGGAGAGGGAGAAGGAGCTCCATTTGCTGAAATGGAACCGCTTCCCTTCTCTCCAGCTCTGCCTGCTCCCGACCCAAGAAACTAGCTAGGGGTTGGGAGGCGGGGAGCATTCGGCCTCAGGCCCCCTTCACAAAGCATTAGGTAGAAGACATCGTTGACACAGGTGTAACAAAAATGCTGTTGTTCAGTTGCTAAGTCCTGTCAGACTCTGTGTGATCCCATGGACTGCAGCACGCCAGGCTTCCCTATCATCAACTCCCAGAGCTTGCTCTAACTCATGTCCATTGAGTCGGAGATGCCAACTGTCTCATCCTCTGTCACACCCTTCTCCTCCTGCCCTCAATCTTTCTCAGCATCAGGGTCTTTTCCAATGAGTCAGCTCTTCACATCAGTTGGTCAAAGTATTGGAGCTTCAGCTTTGGCATCAGTCATTCCAATAAATATTCAGGATTAGTTTCCTTTAGGATTGACTGGTTTGATCTCCTTGCAGTTAAAGGGACTCTAAAGAGACTTCCCTAGCACCACAGTTCGAAAGCATTATTTCTTTGGTGCTCACCCTTCTTTATGGTCCAACTCTCACATTTGTACGTGATTACTTGAAAAACTGTAGCTTTGACTATACGGACCTTTGTTGGCAAAGTGATATCTCTGCTTTTTAATATGCTGTCAAGGTTTGTTGAAGCTTTTCTTCCCAGAAGCAAGTGTCTTTTAATTTCATGGCTACAGTCACCATCCACAGTGATTTTGGAGCCCAAGAAAAGAAAATCTGTCACTACTTCTACTTTTCCCCCTCTGTCTGCCATGAAGTGATGGGACCAGATGCCATGATCTTGGTTTTTTAATATTGAGTTTAAGCCAATATTTTTACTGTCCTCTTTCACCTTCATCAAGAGGCTTTTTAGTTCCTCTTCACTTGCTGCCATTTGAGTGGTATCATCTGCATATCTGAGGTTGTTGACAAATTTTGTGTCACCAATTGACCATCATAACGTGGCTTGAGCATCAGGAAGCGGTGCTTGTCTACCAGGACGGCACACCATTTGGTCATCACTACTAGGCTAGGGATGGACAGCCCAGTGGCTGGTCTTGGGAATCCGTTTGGCAAGTGTAAATTTTGTTCTTGGACTTCCCTGTTTAGGACTCTGGGTGTCAACTGCAAGGAGTATGTGTTCAATCCCTAGTTGAGGAGCTAAGATTCCCTCGTGCTGCACGGTGTGACCAAAAAAAAAAAAAAAAAAAAACTTAAATTCTTTGACACTCTCTGTGCAGAAGGAGAAGTCTGATTCCCTCCACTTGAATGTGGGCTGACCTCAGTGGTGAAATGATGGTTTGTGTCTTCCAGGACTCATGCAAAGTCGCATCGCCAGCTGTCTTCCTCCTGGGTTGCCTGCTCTGGGGGAGACCAGCTGCTGTGTTTGGAGGACACTCAAGCAGCCTGTAGAGAGCCCTCATGGGGAGGAGTGGAGACTACGCACCACCAACCAGCACCAACTTGTCAGCCATAGGAGGGAGCCACCTTGAAACTGGATCCCCAGCCCCACTCAAGGCTTTGGATGGTACTGCTTTGTCCATCTTTTTGACTGGAGGCTCAGATGATAAAGAATCTGCCTACAGTGCAGGAAATCTGGGTTCGATCCCTGGATCAGGAAGATCCTCTGGAGAAGGAAATGGCAACCCACTCCAGTATTCTTGCCTGGAGAACTCTATGGACAGAGGAGCCTGGGGTCACAAAAAGTCAGATGCAATTGAGTGACTAACACAGTTTCAGATAATGAGATAAAACCCAAGTAGATAATGAATGTCTGTTCCCAGGATGGTCAATTCTGCGAAGAGCCCTGTTTATCTGCATCTTTTTTCTCTGCTCCGTGTCTCCCATCCCTGCAAGGTGGCAGAAGACCTCTTCAAACCATAATGAATGGTACAGAGAGATTCTTAAATCTTCCATGAGGTTAACACAGAGGCAAGGTGGCCAGTTACAAATCAACAACATTCAGTATGATGTACTCCCCACCTTCCCCGGTAACCTTCCACCATAGGTCCAGAGGATATTCTGTAACCTCCCAACGCAGGGGTTGAACTCAGGTCTCCCACATTGCAGGCAGATTCTTTACCAGCTGAGCCATAAGTGAAACCCAAGAATATTGGAGTGGGTAGCCTATCTCTTCTCCAGCAGATCTTCCTGACCCAGGAATCGAACCGGTGTCTCTGTATTGCAGGTGGATTCTTTACCAACTGAGCTATTAGAGAAGCCCATACTGTAACCTCACTCATCCTCAACTGTTTCATTTGCAAAATGGGTTGATAACCAAAGACATAGAGTGGGCCCAGAGAGTCTCCGGAAGTCCCTTCAAGCATTGAGCCCCAGGTGTCTATAAACCGTAACTCACTCATCCTCCATGCATGCACCCATCCACTCAGCAAACTTGTGTTATATACCTACCGTGTCTCAGGTACCATGCAAGGAGCCAGGGATACGAATGAGAACAAATCAACATCACTAGGGTCAAGGGAAGCACAGCCAGTGGGAGAGACAGATGGACAGACTGACAGGTACCACATGATATCTTGGGGATGTGACAGGGCTGTGGAGATGCAGAGACACACACGAGTGACTCCCGAGTGGGCCATGTGCATCTGCTGCTCAGGGACCACAACATCAGGCACAGTGTGTTGGGTTTCTGCTTCCCAACAAAGGGTAGAATTGGATTCAGAAAGGCGCAGGTTGTTAAAACAGATATCCTGGGCCTCTCTGGTGGCTCAGTGGTAACGAATCTGCCTGCCAATGCAGGAGACATGAATTCAATCCCTGGTCCGAGAGAATCCGAGGAGCAACCAAGCCCACGTGCGACAGCTACTGAGCCTGTGCCCTCAGCCTGGGAGCTGCAACTACAGAACTCATGTGTCAAAACTACTGAAGCCCCATGCCGAGAGCCTAGAGCCTGTGCTCTGCAACAAGAGAAGCCACTGCAATGAGAAGCCCATGGGCTGCAACTAGAGTAAACTCCACACGTAGCAATGAAGACCCAGCACAGTCATAAATATATAAATAATAAAACAGATGTTCTGGCAACCTGTTTGGACACGTGCACTATATACAGCCCAAGTCATAGAAGTCCATTTACTCTTGGAACTTGCCACGTTCCTTTCTGTCCCAGGACCTTTGTATGTGATGCTTACCCTCTGCCAAGATCACTCCCACCTCACCCCCTTCTCCCAGTTCAAGCAGTGATGAGCTCCTAGTCTCCCTTCAGGTCTCTGTTCAAAGGCCTCCCTCCAGGGGCTGCACCTCTTTCCCTGCATTGTCTGTTCAGCACCGTTTGTTTCCTTCATAGCACTTTCCTGTTTTTTCTTTTTATATGTATTTATTTGGCTGCACCAGGTTTCAGTTTCAGCATGCGAGATCTAGTTACCTGAGCAGAGTCTCAGTCACTAGACCACCGGGGAAGTGCGTTTATGGCACTTTTCACAACTGTAATTTTGCTGTTTTATTAGTTCCCCCCACCATGTTCCCCATTAGAATGTAGGTTCCACCCATGAGGTAGGGATTGTGTCTTGGGCACCACTGTAACCTCAGGGGCAAAATGTGTCCAGTACTGAAAAAAAAAGTGTTGGGTGAAATAATGAATGAGTGTATTAGTCACCATATATTCTTGATCTCTTTTAATCTTCACATCAGACTTTCAAGGAACTGTTGGTCTCATGATCGCCTCATTACCCCACACTATACCCAGACACCCATGCATGACTCTCCCTTCCTAGGGAGTCAGATCTACCCATTTTGTGCTCAGAGAGGGTGGTGTCCCTCTGGCCTGGCCCAGGATGTGAAGTGAGGATGCTTAAGATGTGGACTCTGGTTTAGCCCTGGTCTGGGATGGGGCACCAGACCCTGCACATCTATTGAGTTCTCCAGGGATGTGGATGCTGCAGTCTCTGGACCACACCTTGAGTCGTAGGATCCTAAGGAGTTTCTGGGAAGAGTTTAACTCCCAATAGAAAGAGACCCACAGGGACTTCCCTGGTGGTCCAATGGTTAAGATTCTGTGCTTCCACTGCAGTGGGCATGGGTTTGATTCCTGGTCAGGGAGCTAAGATCCCACATACTGTAGTGTGGCCAAAAAAAAGAAAGAGACCCACAAAGAGAAGCTGTCTTTTCTGTTGTTATGTAGGCACACGCTTTTGGAATCTGCTGCAGCAACTGTGATTGGCCACAGAGGGCCACTTGGGACAAAACCAGCACAAGGAGAGAGGGGGAGAGAGGAAAGTTTGTAACACCTTGGGTGCTGGGCTTCGGGTGACATTGCAAAGCTCCTAAACAACCCCAGAATGGCTTGTATGGGACAGTAAATGATGGCTTCTTTTTTAAAGCCAAATTAAGTTTGGGAGTCTTTTACTTGCAGCCTGGAGCATCATGACTGATGCTATAATTGGACAGGATAGTGTAGAGCGAAAAAGAGCAACTGTGGAACTCCACCTTTCTGGCTACTTATCGCTGCCCGCTAGTGGCACTGATCAACTTCACCAAGCTTCAGTTTCCTTGTCTATACAAAGGTGGTTGGTCTTTTTTCTTTTTTGCTGTGCTGGGTCTTTGTTGCAGCACACTGGCTTCGCGGATTTAGCTGCCCCAAGGCGTGTAGGATCTTAATTCCCTAACCAGGAATCAAACCTGGGTCCCCTGCCTTGGAAGGTGGATTCTTAACCATTGGACCAGGAGTGAGAGTGATAGTCGCTCAGTTGTGTCTGACTCTTTGCGACCCCATGGACTGTACCCCACCAGGTTCCTCTGTCTGTGGAATTCTCCAGGCAAAAATACTGGAGTGGGTAGCCATTCCCTTCTTCAGAGGATCTTCCTGACCCAGGGATCGAACTCAGGTCTCCTCCATTGCATGCAGATTCTTTCTTGTCTGAGCTACCTGGGAAGCATTGGACCACCAGGAAAGTTCCCAAAGGGTTGCTTTGACCATCAATAAAAGATGTGCATTTGCTAGAATCCTCTAGCACAGCACTATCCAATAGAAATAAAATGCAAACCACAGACATAATTTTAACTTTCCTAATAAGTGAAGTGAAGTCGCTCAGTCGTGTCCGACTCTTTGTGACCCTGTGGACTGAAGCCTACCAGGCTCCTCTGTCCATGGGATTTTCCAGGCAAGAGTACTGGAGTGGGTTGCCATTTCCTTCTCCAGGGGATCTTCCTGACCCAGGATCGAACCTGGGTCCCCTGCATTATAGGCAGATGCTTTTACCGTCTGAGCCACCAGGGAAGTCCTAATAACGTTCCGAATAGCCATATCCAAAACGTAAAAAGAAACAGGTGACATTAATTTTAATAATATAATTTATTTAACTCAAGATATTACCATTTCAACGTGTAATCAATAAAAAGACTTGATATTTTACATTTTTGAGTTACAAGGTTTTTGAACTCTGGTGTGTATTTTACACTACAGTGCATCTCAATTCAGACCAGCCACATTTCAAGAGCCACATGTGACTAGTGGCTGCAGTCTTAGCTTAATTGTGACACAAGGCTAGACTCATAATATTGTAGCAAAGTAGGATGACTTCATGTTGCTCTTCACATGGGCAATGGAAAGGAAGAGACTCTGAATTTCTAAACACAGTAATTCCCATGCTGGAAGTTGACTGGTGAAGGAGCTCTGCTGCTTTGGATCAACTCTTAAAATCCTGGCCAACTACTCAACTGCATGGTCTGCATAGAAAACCAGCAATGGGAAGACAAATGAGAACAAAGCATTTCTCAGCAGCATCACCTGGGACCAAGGCAGTGACTCAGCCAAAGGATTTTTTATTAAGTGACTGCACGAACTATATTTAGGGAGTTTCTGATTCCTTCCTGCTTCTTAAATGTGATGTCTCCTCAGTACTCTTCCATGGTTCCCTTCTTTCTTTTGGGTTAATGTTGGGCTCCTGGGGCTTCTAAACTCTCCCAGAGCCTGAACACATTTCCCTTTATGCAGCTCAGTCTTCCCTTTATCCTGTTTAAGTCCAGGCAGCCTCAGGCCAGATCTGTGGGTCGACAGGAAGGAGGAAGAGGAGGTACACGATGGCGCTGAAACTGAGATCTTGGGCAAGAGTGGGTGGAGCCAGGCTAGCTGAGATCGCAGCCATCCGCAGCAACATGTCACAGTCCTGATGCTCGGAGAGCGTGTTCATACACGTTATCTCACCTGGTTTCTGCAACAGCTCTATGAGGTAATGAGATGGATGTTCATTGTTTTTGTCTGCCTTGCATTATTTTCTCATTTCTGGTAAGGGAACCCCTTCCCCCACTTCCTTCAGGAGTTTGTTCTCTGCAGTCTCCTGGTGTGGTTCTGATAGGCATTGCCAATCACAGATCCCACTCCTCACTCTGTACCCCAGGGAGGCTCATGACCTAGGTCAGGCCAAACTTACTGCCCCCTTCCCTATGCAGTGACCAACCCTGGGAGTGAGGCATGTGTCATGAGTCTGGCCAATCAGAGCCTTTTCTGGGATCCTTAAAAAAAAAATTATATA
>NW_011494739.1:3381713-3448823 GCF_000754665.1 Bison bison bison
TGGGAATGCAGAGTTTTAGCCACTGGACCGCCAGTGGGCTTCCTAGGATTCAGCGCATAACCGTGATCAATCAGTCCTGGAGAAAAACCTGGCTAGAAACCAATCGTTCAGTCTCCCCAACCAGATGGTTAGTCACTCTAGGGTCTGGTCCAGCCCCAGGTGGCCCACAGTGGCTGGCACAGGGCAGGTGAGCATAGGCGTCAATCCTGTTTCAGTCCCCTTTCCCCCGGGCTGAGCACTGAAGATCTGGTGTAGAGGAGTAGTAGACCTGCAGCCAAGGTGTTTCTCTCTTTTTTATGGACTCTTTTCTCAATTCTTAAGGCAATGTCTGCTATTCACGCTAATTTTTTATTCATTAATTTATTTTTAATTGGAAGATAATTGTTTTATCTTGTTTTCCAACACAATTGGAAGATTATTGTGTTGGTTTCTGCCATATATCAACATGACTCAGCCATAGGTATACCTATGTTGCTGTTCACTTAATTTTGCATCTTTTGGTTGTAAGAAACGGTCACCACAGCCAGCGCACATAATGGGAGTGTATTATTACACAGAGCTGCGTGGAAGGGGGGCTACTCTGGGAGTCAATGTGCCTGGGCTAGAATCCCAATCCTGCTATTTCCGTCGTGAATCCTGAACAAATTAGTTACCTGCTTGGAGTCTACGTGGGGATGCTAATGGTACCTAAGGGCTAGGGTTACAGGACAGTGAGTGAGAACCTTGGCAACTTGGCAACTAGCACAGAGTGCTCAGTAAATCTTAGGCTATTATAATTGCCATAGGAATCTGCATCCACCTCTCCCTTTTTGCTATAAAATTACTGTCTCAGTTTATAAATGTTAAGTATTATTATTTCTACCCAGTAGAATCTGAGGGTTATAAAATGACTCCCTTGGGTTCCTCATGGTGCCTGCATCCTCAGAATCTCAGGCTGAACACTGGCTCTGTTGCCCAGGGCCCCTGACCAACCCCAGAACATCCTTCCAGTGTCTGCCTTCACCCCTATCTGCGGGTTCTTCTTCTCAGGAGGAGAACCTGGTTTGCACTTGGCCCTGGTCTGAGCAGCTCTGGGAAGGGGATGGTTAGTGGGGTCGTGATTGGGGGTGGGGCTGGGGGCTGTGGTTAGAGGCGGCAGACTCCGAAGGTGCAAAACTTGGTCTCTTCCCCAGGGCAGGGCGGAGATGGGAAGTGGGGGCAGCGTAGAGCTGCCTCACCTGTGCTTGTCCCCACCTCTGTGGCCGAATTGTCGCTGTCCCTCCACGCAGCTGGTGTTACCCTCCCTCCAGCCCTCTACGAGACCTCCTGATAGTTATCCTTACGACCCTGTGGTGGTCCTTTGTAGAGCATACTCTTCAATACCAACATGGGGATACAGCTTTGCAAATCCTCACTCATCTCCGGCTTCTTTCGTGTTTCTGTCCCGTTTTCTTCAACACGACAACTGTAGCATTCACTGAATTGCAACTAACAACTGTGCAAATGTTAGTTGCTCAGTTGTGTCAGACTCTGTAGCTCTGCCAGGCTCCTCTGTCCATGGAATTCTCCAGGCAAGAATACCAGAGTCGGGTAGCCATTTCCTTCTCCGGTCTAACCACTGCAGAGGTGTCCTCTTTGCCAGCGGCTTAACTCGTTTCACATCACACACATGCACATACACACCCACACATGCACCCTCAGTCTATATGGCAGGCACTTGTAAAGGTTCTATTTTAAAGATAATGAAGCTGACAGTTCACAGCCAAGGCCAGGCTCTGAGCTGGGTGATTGACGTACAGGACAACCGTGCCATGCAGCGGGTGGCATGTGGCCCCCATTGCCCACACGGCTGAATAGATCCACGGAGCAGTGCTGGAGGCAGGATCCCAGCACACAGCCACGCACTCCCTGCCCCAGGGCTGCTCTAAAGCAGAGGCTGAGGTCTCTCACCCTCGGCAGCCCCTGGAGTGCATCAGACCCTGCCTGGAGCACTCCTTGTACCATCATTCTCCCTCAGGCCCATACCTCAGAGTCCAGCCTTTATTTGTGCGCCCAGAGGGCAGAGCCATCCTGGGCCCATTCTTAGTCTGGTTTGAAGAAGGGTGTTGGTCTTTATAATGCTGGAAACATTGTCCTGAATTTCAGGCAAATGATGAGGGGCGCATCCTCGAATCTTCCAGGCCCCCACCCCTCCCCAGTGAGAGTCAGGACTGCTCATTGCCATCCTCTGCTGGAAGGCGGAACTGGTGGACACCCACAGACAGACTGCCACAGGGCCTCCCGAACCTGGAGACCCCATCCTTACGCTGAGGGAGGGGTGGCGCCAGATGACACCTGTGTCCCTCCCCAGACTGGTGGCCGTGGGTTGAGGACATGGGCTCCTTGAATCCTCTGCTATCACAGCAGCATCTTCCTCAAAGTGCTGGTGGAGTCCAGTGGAAACTAGTTCTGGGAAAGCCTCTAGTGTGAACAAAAGGACGAATGGGAAGGTGGGGGCAGAGGGGGGAGACACAGCTGTCAATGTGATGCCTTCGATCACTGTCTCCAGTTTGCACCTTTCTTGGTTTGCTGGTGACTGGTGGGACACAAAGAAACTCTCCAACGTCTTCAGAAAAGGGGCTGTTTGGAAATGGAATACTCATTGCAAGAGGCCAAGTCCCAGGAGGCCAAGGTCACAAGGCTGAGAACCCTGGGCGAGGTGTGTCTCCTGAGGCCCTGGGGGAGCGATGGGGCCCTCGTGCTGTTAACTTGCTCAGTCGTGTCCGACTCTTTGTGACCTCATGGACTCTAACTCACCAGGCTCCTCTGTCCCTGGAATTCTCTAGGCAAGAATATTGGAGTGAGTAGCCATTTCCTTCTCCAGGAGATCTTCCAAACCCAGGGATCGAATCTGGGTCTCCTGCATTGTAGGCGGATTCTCTACTGTCTGAGCCATCAGGGAAGCCCTGACTTTGTAGTTATCCCTCCAGCACCTGCCTGCCTCCCCCTACATTGGGAATATGTCAGGGGAAGGTTCCAGTGGGTTCGCAAAACCATTTCATCACACTAGGGTAGTGTGGATGTTTAAGATAGTCTGCCCCCTGCCCCCACCCCAATCCCCTGCTTTCGGAGCCCTTTGCTCCACAGGAAAACGCTGCCCCCTCCTGGCTTAGAGGGACCAGCGCAGCCGACACAAGGGTTCAGAGCACTATGAGTTTTATTAAATCTCAGCAAGAGGTTCACCGAAGACCAGAGAATAAATTAGGGAGAACGGAGCTGGGTAAGACAATGCCATGGGGTGAAATGAAGAGTTTAAGATACCCTCTTCACTTCATGAAATGCACACAGTCCCTTTGGGGCAACAAAGCATCACCGCAGGATGCTGTTGGGCACAGACTGTAGTGTACAAGGGAGATGCTCAGAGCATCTCTGGGGTCAGGAGATGGGTAACGCCGACAGATAACATGGCCTCCAGAAATGAGCCTCTTCCTAAAGGTGGGGCCAAGGCAGGAAGTCCCTGAAGCACAGAGAAGTTCTTGGGTTGGAGGGTGAAGCAGGCAGGCCTCTCTGTGGGTTCTGTGCTCCTTTGTCCAGTTTCAACACCTTCTGCACCTGTGTTTTTCTGCATATAAATCAGTCCAACAAGAAAAGCAGGTGTTACTGGAGATTTCACAACTAGCACAGAAGCTGCCCATTTCCAGGGACAATGTCAGTGAGAAGTGACTTTTGAAAGACTCTCCAGACTTTTTCCTTCCCCTCCCCACTTAGAAAAGAGAGCCCCTTCTGCTCTCTGAGTGGCCACCTATGCATCGTCTGAAGGGTGGGGTACAGAGAGTAAAGGGGTAGACAGTGTCTTAAGACTTTTCTGTGACTCATGACACTAATTTTCTTCTCAAGGAGCTAAAAGCCAGAAAGTGATGCAAGAAAAGTATCTCCAGATTTCACCTCTGAAGGAGCAGGTGATGCCTGGTGAATATGCTAAAGACTTGATGGAGGCTTCCCTGGAGGCTCAGTGGTAAAGAATCCACCTGCCAAGGCAGGGCTTCCACCCCTGGTCTGGGAAGATCCCACATGCCACGGTGCCACTAAGCCCGGGAGCCACAACTACTGAGCCCATGTACCCTAGAGCCTGTGCTCTGCAACAAGAGAAGCCACTGCCCTGAGAAGCCTGCGCACCAGAGCTAGAGAGTAGCTCCCACTCACTGCAACAAAGACTCAGCATAGCCAAAAATAAATAAATAAAATTATGAAGAAAAAGATCCTAGAGGAAAACATGGGGGTCAGATGGGGAGAAGCATGGGGGTCATCTTTGCTCTTTTGGTTCATTTTTTTCCCCCATAACTTTTTTTTTTTTGGTTGGGGGTGCAGGGTTTTGAGGTATGATTGACATGCTCTCCTAGTACTAATTTTGTTCTGGTTCTAATTTTGGCTCTGGAAGCTGGCATACTGGTCTGAGTGTGGACAACCTTTTGCATGCCCCTCTCCTTTTAAATCTGCATTTATCTCACAGGCTGAACTCTCCGTGGGCTGGAACTTTGTCCTTTATCAGCATCTCCCCAGCGCATGGCACATAGCCAGGGCTCAGCACCCCTGCCGTGACTGGATGAATGCTGGACAGTGGCCTCCAGTCGGGAGAGGACACCCCATCCCCTCCCCAAACTGGGCCTCAATGGCCACCTTCAGAAATGAGGGAAATGGACAGGGTTTTCTCTGTGGCAGGACAGACACCTGCAGGCTGCACATTCAAAAATTCTCTGCGGCGCTGTAGGGTCAGCTTGTGCGAAGCCCCTCCCCCGAGGGTCTCACGGTCTTCTGGGGGAGACCGAGGTTAAGGACAGATTGATAAAATCATGAGTTAACAGTTGTCGAAAGAGTCCCTTAGGGAGACCATCTGGGGATCCTATGGGAACCAGGGTCACAGTGTGAGTAGAGGTAACCAGGCCTTGAGAGGAAAGAGCTTTCTCAGGGAAGGACAAGCATGGGCGAGGGCCCCGAAGCCATCTCTGGGGCATTTGCTTTTCTTTCTTTCTTTTTAAAGATTCTTTTTTTTAATGTGGACCTATTTTTTTTTAAAAAGTACTATGTGTATGGCTGCTCTGGGTCTTCATTGCTGCACCAGCTTTTCTCTAGTTGTGGGGAGCGGGCAGAGGCATTGCAGTGGCTTCTCTCGTTGTGGCACACAGGCTTTAGGGCTTCAGAAGTTGCGGTTCCCAGGCTTTTAGAGCACAAGTTCAGCAGTTGTGGCTCACGGGCTTAGTTGCTCTGCGGCATGTGGGATCTTCCCTGACCAGAGATCGAACCCATGTCCCCATTGGCAGGCGGACTCTTCACCACTGAGCCACCAGGGGAAGCCCCATGTGGACCATTTTTTAAAGTCTTTATTGCATCTGTTATAATATTGCTTCTGTTTCGTGTTTTGGGTTTTTGGCCTCGAGGCATGTGGGATCTTAGCTCCCCGACCAGGGATGGAACCCACATCCCCTGCACTGAAAGGCGAAATCTTAACCACTGGTCCACCAAGGAAGTCCCACATTTGCTTTTCTGCCCTTGGGGATGGATGCAGCCAGCACCACCAATTTCCCAACCCCCACCCCGCTGCCACGAAAGCAGAAATGATGCCCAAGAGGCCAGTGGTCATCTCACAACCCAGGAGAAAGGCCTCAGGAACCAGTGGTTCTGATCAGCGCTGATCCCGGCTACCACATTCTTCCAGGTTCTCATCACACAAGAATCAGCAATTTTTGTTCCTTGCAGCTCCAGGCATCCTATCTGAAACAGAGCAAAAAAAAGCCAGCTGCCTTCCTAACTAGCCGGGCTTGGAGATGTAGGCAGAGGGCACCTGTCAGCACAAAGTGGGTTCACATTCAAAAACAATCTCCCCTTTCCCTTGACTTCCTGCCACGGAGCAGGAGCCCTTCACCCTTCTCTGAGGACCCCTTACTTCCACCAGAGTTGGAGTAATCCTTGGAGAAAATATTACCCCCAGGAACGTCCAGGTGAGCCCCGAATCCCAGGACCAACAGAGGGCAGGGGAAGGCTGGGGGGGCCAGCTCATGGTCTAGGTCCACCCTGTGTGCCTGGCATCTCTTCTGCTCTGTGGGCAGGACCCGCCTCCAAGGGGCTCCTGGAAGTTGAGGGGGGCTCCCGTGCAGCTGGGCTGCTGGTCCCCACTCTCCCGCCTTCCAGGTGAAAGGCTCACCGGCCCTCTGTGGCCAGGAGTCTCTCAGCCGGGCTGTTACCTCACTAATTACACTGGGATCTTCCCTCCTGGACCAAGAAACTTCTCTAATTTGGGTTATAAAACATCTCTTTGAATTTTCTCCAGAGTCTGCAGTGATTATAATAAAGCAGACCTGGAACAGGAAGGCTTTCATCCCAGCAGCTCAAAGCTCACAATCAACAAATTTTAATTATGTATCTTCACCCACTTTTCTCTTCCTAAAGAGGAAACTAAGGCGAAAGGGGGTCAGGTGCTTGGCCTGAGGTTATGGCTTCTCTTGGCCACCCAGCTGCCCACAGATCTGCTGGGACTTTCGCTGTGTCCGTAATTACAACCCTGCCCTGAAGCTCTGGGAAGTTTGCAGAGGCCTCCCAGACGCCAAACACCCACTATCTCGCACACCAGCTACTGTGGTCAGAGGGACAGCTGTGATCTGACCCCAGAGGATAATGTGGACCTTATTTTACTGCAGGTCAAAGATGTTGCGTTTGTTTTTTGTTTTTTTTTCTTTTTTACAAATTGAGGGTCTGTGGCAACCCTATGTTGAGCAAGTCTATCTGCACTACTTTTCCAATAGCATTTGCCCATGTCTGTCCCTTTGTCATGTTTTGCTAATTATCACAATATTTCAAAGTTGTTCATCATTGGTATTTTTGTTATTGTGACTTGCAATCAATGATCTTTGATGTGGCTATTGCAAAAAAATTATGTCTTGCTGAAGGCTCAGATGATTGCTAGCCTTTTTTTTTTTTTTTTAAGCAATAGCGTATATTTTAATTAGGACTTCCCTTTTGGTATAATGGTAATCCTTTTGCCAATGCAGGAGACTCGGGTTTGATCCCTGGGTCAGGAAGATCCTCTGGAGGAATAAATGGCAACCAGCTCCAGAGGATATTGGTGGGCTACAGTCCTTGGAGTGACAAAAGAGCTGGACACGACTTGGCGACTAAACAACAAAATATTTTAATTAAGGCATGTAAATTGTTTTTGTTTTTTTTTTTGACATAATATTATTTCACACTTCATGGACTACAGTGTATTGCAGACAGCTTTTATATGCACTGGGAAACCAAAAAATTCACCTGACTCTCTGTATTGCAGGGGTTTGGAATCAAGCCTGCAGGATCTCTGAGGTCTGCCTCTGTTGTAAGCCTCCAGTGGCCATGGAGACGGCAATGGCAGCCCACTCCAGTGCTCTTGCCTGGAAAATCCCATGGACGGAGGAGCCTGGTGGGCTGCAGTCCATGGGGTCGCTAAGAGTCGGACATGACTGAGAGACTTCACTTTCACTTTTCACTTTCATGCATTGGAGAAGGAAATGGCAACCCACTCCAGTGTTCTTGCCTGGAGAATCCCAGGGACAGAGGAGCCTAGTGGGCTGCCGTCTATGGGGTCACAGAGAGTCGGACATGACTGAAGTGACAGCAGCAGTGGCCATGGGGCATCCACCTCTTACCTATGAGATCACATGAAAACATACAAAACTGTAAAACACATGACTCTCACGTATGCTGATGCTGTTCATTTCAAGCATGTATCTTCCTCGCTCCCTCTCGAAGGCAGGGATGTGTCCACTGTATAGTGGGTGTCATGGCTGTGTTTATTTACTTAAACATACGTCCTCCTCAGCAATCAGCGCCATCTCTTCATTTCTTCGGAACTTGGGAAGCAGAGAGCCAGAGCGAGGGCTGGGTGTGGAAGGAGCAGGTCGATGGCTCAGGAAAGCTTCAGGGAGCTCAAGGAGGTGCCCTTTTACTTCTCTGAGAAATGGAGAAAAGAGAGATGTCTTTGTCCATAAAACTCGCCCACCTCTGGAGCCTCCACTCTTGCCAGGAGTCAGCAGACATCTTAAAAGGCCAGAGAGCGAATAGTTTTACAGGTGTGCACCAAGGGTCAAAACTGAGGCTGTTACACAGTATTTCTATAACCATTTAAAGTGTAACACTTTACAAATGCCAGAAATATTCTCAATTCTCAGGGCTGAATGAATAACCCATTAGGTCTCTTGAGGGCCATGACTTGTCAAGCCCGTTTAGAGGGAAAACAATGGTTCACATTTATTTCACATTTGTTTTGTTCTGGCACTGATCTACTCAGGTCCCTTTCCCGGGGGAAAAAAGCACGTGCAAAGGGCCTGAGGCAAGAGCACATTCTGAGCGTTGGAGAAACAGCTGTAGGAGATGCAGCCTCTAGGTCTGTGGATGTGATGTAAGTTCTCCGGAAATGTCTGAGCCCCATTCAAATGAGACTTGCCACAAAGATGTGACCCACTAGGATCCAGACATTCACATTCACACATCCAACAGAGGCCCTGAACCATCCTGTGACTCAAGCTGCTCTCTTCTGCCTTCCAGAGTTAGGCCAGTGAGGTCTTGGCAGGTGTGTGGAGCCTGGGAAAGTTAGCTCAGTGTCCACAGGTCAGGGCTCAGGGAGAGTTTGTGTGTGGATGTGCCAGACAACAGGACTGAGTCACGGTGTGGACTCAGAGTCCCCCACACCAGTGACAAGGGCCCAGGAGACACACAAACCAGGGAGTTGAAGAGAACTCCAGGCCAAAGCCCTGAGTTTAGCTGAACCTCAAACCGTATCACGCTCAGCCTCCCAAATAATGTGAGCTTGGCTTGTCGTTTTTTCCTTCCCTCCCTGCCTCCTTTCCTTCTGTAAAATGCAGGACGGGTGAGAATGGCTCTTGCATTGAAAGAATTAATAAACACGAATAAAGCTGATGGTCATTGAGAACTTGACATGTGCTCAATGGCTTACATAGTCTGAAGAAATTGCAAAATGGACAAAAAGAGTTAGCTGAATGCACCTTCAGTTTTCTGATTCTGTAAGGGTTTGTGTCTTTCATTGTCATTACTGATAGTCATGCAAATGATTTTGTCCATAGAAATGCAAATGAGCTTGTCCCTAGGAATACAATTGATTATTGTCCTATGACTACTGACCAGTTTTGCATCTATTTGTAAATTCGTTTCAGCATTTCTGATTGCCTGTGTATTTAGGTATGCCTCTGAATTATCCCTTGAACCATTTGTAACAGCTTCTTGAGTTATTAATTCAGGAGTTAAATGCCATCTTTGACACATACTTATTTTAGATTTATAGGAGTCATGATTTTATCTTTAAAAAACTTAACTTCTAATAGTATGTATAATCTTATTTACAAAGCTGTGAAGTGGCTATTATTGATTTCAGTCACTCTCATTTTATAGATGAGGAAAACCAAGGCCCAGGGTGTCATGAAATCTGCTTAAGGCCATCCACACAGGTCGTTGTTGGAGCTGAGCTCTGCACCCAGGCAGTGCAGACCCAGAGCTGGCACTCTCTGTCCTACGTGGTCCTTGTTGTGCTGTTGGATGGGTCTTCCCAGTTGTGCTCTGGGTTTCAAGTTGTTACTCTTACCACTGGCCCTTCAAGGACTGTCCACTGCTCGATGCCTTTACAGCTGACTGCTGTGGCCAGTCCACAGGACGCTCCCAAGGGCAGCCAAGCGGCCTTCTCCTCCTCTACATCACAGTGCAGAACTGTGGGCAGTGTGGGGAGCGGGCAGACTCTTACTGGTGGGTCTTAAGACAATTCAGAGAGGACCTCAAAACCTCCACTAAGGTTTGTACTTCCTCCTCAATGACACCAAGGGCCCACTTCTTTAATCTACTTATTTTAATGAAATAAATATTTTTTAAAATAGTTGTGATAGTTACAAGAATGTCAAACTCTTTAGGAGGTAGCAAAGAACAACTGTAGTCTGAACATCTTACTGCCTGATGAATGCATTGACTTTAAAAAAAAAAATTTTTTTTTTGGCTGAACCATGAGGCATGAGGATCATAGTTCCCAACCAGGGATTGAACCCAAGCCCTCTGCACTTGAAGCGCAGAGTCCCAGCCACTGGACCACCAAGAAAGTCCCTGAATCAATTTTGAAAATCTCTTAGGAGGAATGCCTGGAGAATCCCAGGGATGGGGGAGCCTGGTGGGCTGCCGTCTATGGGGTCGCATAGAGTCGGACACGACTGAAGCGACTTAACAGCAGCAGCAGCAGGAGGAGGAAGCTTACACCAGAGCTAAATCAAGTTATTTTTTAGAACTATTGAACCACAGATATCATTTTGAAGGGAGAATGAACAGACCAACATTTCATTTGGTTGATGTTTTCATATGAAATTCAAATTACTCCTCAAGGGAGTCAGAACCCTAATACTGATGTTGTGTATTTTGTGAGCTGTGTGAGTATTTGCAGATGATAGTGTTGCCAGCGAACACCTGAATTTTTACTCTGTAGCAAGAACTTGGTTTTTCCAGTAGTCATGTACAGATATGAGAGTTGGACCATAAAGAAGGCTGTGTGCTAAAGAATTGATGCTTTCAAATTATGGTGCTAGAGAAGACTCTTGAGAATCCTTGGACTGCAAGGAGTTCAAGCCAGTCCATCCTAAAGTAAATCAACCCTGAATATTCATTAGAAGGACTGATGCTGAAGCTGAAGCTCCAGTATTTTGGCCACCTGATGTGAAGAGGCTGACTCATTGGAAAAGACCCTGATGCTGGAAAAGATTGAAGGTGAAAGGAGATGGGGGCGGTAGAGGATGAGATGGTTAGATAGTGTCACTGACTCAATGGACATGAATTTGAGCAAACTCCAGGAGATAGTGAAGGACAGAGGAACCTGGCAGGCTGCAGTTCATGGGGTTGCAAAGAATCAGACACGGTTGAGTGAGTGAACAACAGAGCACTTCTGGAAATGCTTTACATGCATGTTGCTATTTAATCTTTCAATGACTCTATATGGTGTGAGTTCTATAATTAACCTCACTTTATAGATGAGGTGACTGAGGCCCAGTAGTCACTTGCCAAAGGCCACTAATCTACTAAGTGGAGCCACAGGTTAAACCTCTGTGCACACGCTTGATTTATACATGTTCTAGAAGAAGAGGTAAGCTCATGGGGGGAGAGAATTCCATTTCTGATAGTTCTTTCCTAGAAAGATTGCTGTGTTGTCTCCCTGAAGACAGCACTTCCACGTCCATTTCCAAAACAACTTTTATTCCTGAGATTCCTAGTGTGGTGGCCGACTCCCCAGGTACCCTCTGTGTTCTTCACCACCAGGTTCATACTCTCTTGTGTTGTTCCTTCCATAGTGAATCAGGACTAATGTGTGTGTCTGTGGCAGAAATTATAGTGTGTGACTTCCAGGTCTGGGTCATAAAAGGTGCTGCTGCTTCGGTGTTGGCCCATAGATGGTTGCTCGGGAGACACTGGCTGCCATGTCACGAGGACGCTGAAGCAGCTCTGAGGAGGGGCCCATGTGGACAGCAACTGAAGGCTGGTGATGTTCTGATGGATTTGTTCAGCCTCCAGTCCCTCCTCCCTCTGGTGTTCTTTCCTGTAAGTCAGAGACTGTAAAGCTGAAGACTATTTCCCAGACTCCTTTGCAGCTAGAGTTCTGGACACAAATTCAATTTACTATTAGATGCACCGGGATAGGGTTTGGAAGGGGGAGGTGAGGCAGAGGCCATTGTTCTGCCCTGTTTGGGATTGAGTGAGGGGGGTTCACCATGGCTGCACCCCGGTTCATTTTTCCAGCTTCTTCAGTGTTGAGAAACAGATACCGTCATATGCTATCAGATTCTACGATTCTGCCGGCATCCTCAGAGAATGTGGCTCCAGGGAGGGTCAGTTCTGTAAGCCACCAAAGCCTTTCCTGGAAGCATGCCCTTGAGACCCACTGCCCCAAGGTCCCAGTGGTTTTTCCAGCACCTAACCCTGTACTAAACCATAGAATGATTTCCATCTCCTGCTCTGAAACTTGATTGTGTGTGTGCATGCTTACTCAGTCATGGCTGACTCTTTGTGACACCATGGGCTGTAGCCTGCCAGGCTCCTCTGTCCAAGGAATTCTCCAGGCAAGAATACTGGAGTGAGTTGTCATTTCCTTCTCCAGGGGATCTTCCAGACTCAGGGATGGAACCTAGGTCTCCTGTATTGCAAGTGGATTCTTTGCCATCTGAGCCACCAGGGAATACTACTTGGCATTGAAAAGGAAGAAACTACTGATATATGCATAAACTGGATGAATTTCAAAAACTTTAAGTAATAGAAATAGATACGAGAGTGCATAGCAAGTGATTCCCTTTATAGGACGTTCAAGAGTAGGCAGAGCCAAAGTATGGTCCCCAAGTCGGAAACAGTTTATCTCTGCTGAGGGTGGGGGTGATGGGCTGGCAGGGAACCTTCTGAGGTGCTGGACATGTTCTGTGTCTTAATCTGGGTGGCAGTTACACAGGTGTTCACAGAGGGAACATCAAGCTACCCACTTAAGATCAGCACACTTTACTGATTAAAAGGATATCTTTGAAGATCAGCACACTTAGAATTACTCCCATCTGATTCACATCTGGAGAGAGTTCTGCTGGGTAAAGTCAGCATCATTTTATCCACTCTTCTGTGTGGGGGCTTTTAGGTTGTTCTCAGCATTTTTTACTATTACAGACAGGCAAAGCTATGGTCAGCATTCCTACATGAACCTTGGGATTCTTCTGTACGTATATCCATAAGGTAAATTCCTAGAAGTGGACTTACTGGGTCAGAGGGAATTCGGCTGTTGATGTTGCACAGAAATTGCTCAACTGCCCTCCAAGAATGTTGCAACATCATCCACGCCCACCTCACCATCACCGCTGAGAGCCTGGGTTTTCCCACAGCCTCTCCAGCACAGAGCATTGCCAACCTTTACACTGTTTGCCAATCTGATGGTGAAAAGTATTTTATCTTTCACTTGCTTTTTTCTTCTAAATATATCTGCTCTATCTTAACCCATTTCCCACATTGGGTTTCTGCAACTGATTTTGTTTGAGGTAAGGATTTGTTGCTAAATAAAATAGATTAAACTTTCAGATTAGATCAAAGGAAAGATCATGCTTTCCAAAACTGAACTGCCAAGAGGAACCACAGGGTTTGTCTCTGGTGGGACACAGTGGGGACGCCCACCTCACAGCCATGATGCTTACCATGGCTTTGGGCAAGATGTTCTGATTTTCCTTGCCTCTGTTTCCTCTTCTGTGAACTGGAGCTCATAATAGCATTATTATTGTGAAAGATTGTGGGGAAAGATCGAAGGAGGAGAAGGGGGCGACAGAGGATGAGATGGTAGGATGGCATCACCGACCCAATGGACATGAGTTTGAGCAAGCTCCGGGAGATGGTGAAGGGCCAGGAAGCCCGGTGTGCTGCAATCCATGGGGTCACAAAGCGTCGGACATGACCGAGTGACTGAACCGAACTGATTGTTGTGAAGATTAAATAAGACAACAGTCCTCCGGGGCTCAGACTGGGCCAGGCATGTCCTAGGTCTTATATACATTTCAGCCTCTGCTGTGATCATGGTGACTCATCATGATAGGGGCCCCTCTGGGCTTTAGTTTCTATCTTTATAAAATGAGGTTGTTGTGTGAGATCTTCCGGCTCTCCTGCCCCGTGGCCTCTGCTCCCGGTGGCCTGTGAACACCCTGCGTCCCTTCCCTGGGCACCATGTCCCAGGCTCCTGGAGTCACCCACCAGCCAACTTACCACACAGGCTGTACCACTGCCAGCCAAGTCCAAACTCCAGTGTTTGTACTTGGTCTCCTGGCCCCAAGGCAGTGAAACTCGTGGATGGGACTCAGACTCCCTGGAGAAAATGACTCCTTTGGCTTCCACTGGGCTTCCCTGATGGCTCAGATGGTAAAGAATCTACCTGCATTGCAGGAGACCCAGGTTTGACCCCTGGGTTGGAAAGATCCTGGGGAGGAGGGCATGGCAACCAACTCCAGTATTCTTGCCTGGAGGATCCCATGGACAGAGGAGCCTGGTGGGCTACAGTCCATGGGGTTGCAAGGAGTTGGGCACGACTGAGCCACTAACACTTTCACTAGGCTTCCACTGCAATCTATCTTTCAAAGAAGTGAAGCTCTGGTATTGGAGTCTTGCAGTAGGTCAGACACTTTTTCTTTTTTTCTTTTTTAATCAATTAATTTTATTGCAGTATAATTGCTTGTATTAGCTTCTACTGCACAACGAAATGAATCAGCCATATGTATACATGTAACCCCTCCCTTCTGGATTTCTCTCCCGTTTAGGTCACCACAGTGCATTAAGTAGAGTTCCCTGTGCTGTACACTATGTTCCCATCAGTTGTCTATTTTATACATACTGTCAATCCCAATTTCCCAGTTCCTCATCCCCTCCCACCTTGGTATCCATACATTTGTTCTCTGTGCCTGCAGACCCTTTTTCAAAGGTTCACACCCAGAGAACTGACCCTGGCCTCCTCTGTCCTCTGTGTATCAACTCAGGCACCTTTCTGGTAACTCCAACAGTGAATTCCAAATTAGACTTGACTGGTTCCCTTCCCCAGAAAGGTTCCTTCCTCATCCTCCCGCTACAGCCCCACCTGCCTTGACTCACACCGTGGACTCCATTTAGTTCACGTCTTGGAACTTGACAGACATTTGTCTCCCTCTGGTTCTGGATCCAATGCCAGTCCTGTAGGACTGAGAGAGCCCCTCAGCTCTCTCATTGGGAAATCCCCTCCTCCACATTGTAATGGGCCCAGACAGAAGGATCAGATCCTTGGGAAGCCAAATGCCCTCTGAGTAAGTTTCAACACCATCTATTAATATTTTTCGCCTCTCCTGCCCTCACTCTCCACCCACCTCTTCTGGTTTACCACCACGCTTGGCAGCCACCTGTCAGATTCTCATCACCTGGGTGGCATTGTCCCATCAAAGTCTGGTGTCCCAGGTGGAGATGTCCCATCCTGTGCGGTGACAGCAGGGCTTCCTCTAGTCCCTGGCACGTTCGTGGGAGCCCCAAACAGCCCTGCTTTTCTCCATTCAATAGCCAGTTACAGACTCACATCAAACTAAGGCTGGAGAGGAAGGAAGGAGGGAGAGAGTGACGTGTGCTTGTTTGATAACTGCTGATTCTAACAGCTCTTCTCACGTTCACTCTGAGGTCTGGGGAGGCACAACAAGTTACATTTGATGGAATAATTATTAAATGAGGTTTGAGGCACTGAGAGGCACACTTGTAAAAAGAAGAGCGATTTGCACCAGTTATCCTAAATGTTGATTCACAGGCTTGGAAGTTCATAGTGTCAGGGTCCTGCTGATGGTGAATTCTGGCCCTAAGCCAATATTTGCAAAGGCTGCTTTTCTTTTACTACATGATGAGAGAGACAGACATTCACACAGAGAGTAAACAGCCAAGATTTAGGGACATACTATGTGTTAGATATTTGCTAACCTTTGATGTGAATCATCTCATGGAAGGGCTTCCCAGGTGGCTCAGTGGTAAAGCGTCCACCTGCCAAAGCAGGAGAAGCAAGAGATGCACATTCAATCCCTGGGTGGGGAAGATACCCTGGAGGAGGATATGGCAACCTACTCTAGCGTTCCTGCCTGGAAAATGCCATGGACAGAGGAGCCTGGTGGGCTACAGTCCATGGGGTTGCAAAGAATTGGACATGGCTGAGTGCATTCAAAAATATCTCATGGAACCTCAAGGCCATCCTGGAAAGAATTTGACTGCTGCTAACCCCAATTTGCTGGAGAAGGCAATGGCACCCCACTCCAGTACTCTTGCCTGGAAAATCCCATGGACGGAGGAGCCTGGTAGGCTGCAGTCCATGGGGTAGCTAAGAGTCGGACACGACTGAGTGATTTCACTTTCACTTTTCACTTTCATGCATTGAAGAAGGAAATGGCAACCCACTCCAGTGTTCTTGCCTGGAGCATCTCAGGGACGGGGGAGCCTGGTAGGCTGCCGTCTCTGGGGTCGCACAGAGTTGGACACAACTGAAGCGACTTAGCAGCAGCAGCAACCCCAATTTGCAGGTGAGAAAATTAAGGGCTAGCAAAGCTTATTGACAAGAAGTTCAAGGTCACACAGTAAGCAGAAGCAAAGCCAAAACTGAAGATTGATCCGGGGCTGCTTGATCTCACACTCTACCTTTGGGTCTGGGCATACTTTCTTGTGGAGGCTGCCCCTTGCATCCTAGGATGCTTAGCTGCATCTCTGGTCTCTACCCACTGGATGCCAGTACCACCAAGTTGTGACAACCAAAAATGTCTCCAGAGACTTCCCTGGTGGTCCAATGTGGTTGAGATTTCACCCTCCAATGCAGGGGTGCAGGTTCGATTCCTGGTTGGTGAGCTAGGATCCCACGTGCCTCTCAGCCAAAAATCCGAAACATAAAACAGAGGCAATGTTGTAACAAATTCAGTAAAGACTTTAAAACAATGGTCTGCGTAAAAAATAAGTAAATAAAAAAGTCTCCAAACATCTCGAAGTGTCCCTAGTGCGGGAGAGATGTCATTACCTCAGGTCCAGAACCGCTGTGTTGAAATTTTCACTATCTCTGTCCCCTTCTTGCCACCCCGTGCAAACTGGGACATGTCCCTGGGACCCGCTTCAGACTGGAGAAGCTGTTTGAGAGGCAGCGATTTTTATTGTCATGGGTTTTCTGAGTCCTACTGTCTACATGTGATGAGTCAAGGGCTCCTGGTTCTCAGAGGGTGGTCACCTTACCTACATTTAACAAGGAGCTATTGTGTGTGTCGGCTTTGGGACGTTCCAGAAATGAGCAAGACACAGTCTTCTCTCCCCAACTGGAACAGGGGTTACAATCCAGTAATCCACAGCCAAATCTGGCCCAGGAGGTGTTTTCCTTATCTTGTAAAATATTTATTCAAAAATTGAATTGGCCGGGCTTTAAAAACGGGGAGCTTTCACTCTCTAAAATGACATATCCAAATGTACGGCTTATTGTGAAACATCAGATTTTTTGTCTGCCGTCTAAAGAATCTTGCTCATCTGTCTCGGTTCTCTTTTAGCCGCTGGTCCATAATTGGAGTCTATTTTTATTAACATTGATGACATGTCAGGTCCACATAGGTGGGTGATCCCTTCAGGGGAGGCAGGGTCCTCTGGAAGCACACGTGTCTTGAGAGAGTCCCCAGGAGAGAGTGAAGCTCCTGGGGTGGGGGGCAGGTGGTGTAGGTGGGGGACCCTGACTGCTCTTCAGAGTGAAAGTCCAACTGGAAAAGGCAAATCAGGGGGAACAGGCTCCCCAGGGACTCCCAGGTGTTGGGGGAGAATGCCCTGCTGGTCCAGCTCATTTCTAAAACCACCACACTGGTTTCTAGAAATGTCCCTTGTTACAACCAGCTCAGGGGATGCTGGCTTCCAGCTGGGAAGCCGGCCGAGAAGAAATGGGCAGTAAAGTGTTTCATATAAAATTGGTTTGGGAATTGAGGCGCTGGCTTCACATCAAGGCATGTCAGTGAGGTGCTGGCCTGAGCAGCCCATTTACTATCCAAGTGATGTAAGTGAGGCCGTAAAATAGATATTTATGAGTGAGTCTTATGGAGAAGGCTTGCCAAGTGCTTCGGTGGCCTAATCATATAGGTAGGAAATTAAACAGCAGAGTCAGAGTTAATAATGAATAATGTATAATAACAGGTCATCGCTGTCTTGGCTGGAAGATGAATCGGTGCTGATGTCCGCTGTCAGATAACTCCGGAGGGGGGGGAGCGCTGCACATCTGGGGTCCCTTCTCCTTTCCTCCACTGTGGATTTCACAGCCAGACCCTCAGGGCTGAAAGAAAAAAGCTTCTTGTTTCAAGTCTAACATCATCTGGGACAAAGGAAGGGCGCAGGGTTGTCATTTTATTATTATTTTAATTTTGCAATTTTGAAAAAAATCAGAATATTCTGGATGAAGATAACCAAGTCTTTGAATACCTTTCCCCTATCTGGGTCTCCTCCCACCTCAACTTCCCCTGTTGAAGAAATTAATAACCAAGATTACGTTTAATCCTTCCAATGGGGAGGAATTTATGGGGAGAGTAATTGCTCTAATTTTCCAAATGAAGTAACTGAGGCCCAGAAGGTTTGTGACTCACCCACAGCCAGGGGGAGGCAGGGGGCCAGTGTGAGGCAAGGTCTCCCTGGGATCAAAATGTGTGTTTTTCCATCAAGGTTGTCTCTGGAGCTAGAGACTCTCTCAGGTTGGTGAAAGGTGTTCATCCCAGCGGGTGGCTCAGTGGGTAAAGAATCCGCCTACAATACAAGAGTCACAAGAGACACCGGTTCCATCCCTGGGTTAGGGAGATCCCCTGGAGGAGGGCATGGCAACCCACTGCTGTATTCTTGCCTGGAGAATCCCATGGATGGAGACGCCTGGTGGACTACAGTTCATGGGGTCTCGAAGAGTTGGACACGACTGAAGCGACTTAGCACGCACATTCATCCCAGCAGTGCTCAGATATCAGCAGGGCTGCCAAAGGCCTGGGATTGCATTGCTAATAAGTATCAGGTGACCCTTGTGCAAAGCCAGGCTTGGAAGCCTCGAAGTGGCTGTCGGGACCCTCATATCCAGAGCATGTCTAGCAGAGTGGCCATCGGGCACTGAATTGGCCAGTGTCTCTTAAGCAGGTTTGGCCTGCCTTCTATTCTTTTTTTAGTTTTTCATATTTATTATTTGGCTGCACCAGGTCTTAGCTGTGGCATGTGAGATCCTCGATGTGGCCTTCGGGATCTTTAATTGTGGCATGAAAAATCTTAGTTGCAGCATGTGGGATCTAGTTCTCTGACCAGGGATCAAACCCTGGGCCCCCTGCATTTGGAATGGACCACCAGGGAAGCCCCTGCCTGCCTTTTAAAGCCATGAGCCCAACTCTCTGTCTCCTTTTAGATTATAAGTGATTAGAGAGTAGTCATGGGTCCATGGCTGCCCTCCACTCCTGTATAAGGCACAAGAAGACTTCACTTTGGGCGGTTAATCACGCTTGTCTTGTGGCTTCCTAGATCATCTAACCCAGATCATCTATAAAGGGTGGGATAGTAAATATTTTAAACTTTGTTATCTAAGAAGCAAAATTGAGCAACTCCTCTCACTGAAAGACTAACAGTGTTTTTTTTTTTCTTTTTTACAATTTAAAAATGTAAAAACCATTCTTAGCTTGCAAGCAGTGGCTGTATTCAGCCCACGTCTGTAACTTGTGGCTCCTGAATGCTAACCTGTACTATACGTTCATGCTCAGTTGCTTCAGTCATGTCCAACTCTTGGTGACCATTTCGACTGTAGCCTGCCAGGCTCCACTGTCCATGGGATTCTCCTGGCAAGAATACTGGATTGGGGCACCATGCCCTCCTCCACACCATCTTCCTGACCGAGGGATCAAGCCTGCATCTCTTACTTTTCCTGTATTGGCAGTCGGGTTCTTTACCTCTGGAGCCGGCTGGGAAGCCTGCTAAACTCTATAACTTTTGCCCAATGAGACAGTCAGTTCTTGATGGGTATAGATGGCTCATTTCTACCCAGGGCATCAAAGCCTCACTGTATCTGTAGAGGGAACAAAGACCCTGCTTCTAAAATGTCCCTAGTCCAGCTAACGAGTTCTAGGTGCTGGAGACAGAGCAGTGAAAAGAGCAGACCGAAAAATCTTTGACCTTGGAAAGCTCATGTTCAAATGGGGTGAGACCACCCACGTGACTAATACCAGTTGATGGCAGAAGGTGGTAAGTGATGACAAAGACTAGATTAGGCAAGACGGACAGAGAGTGCTGGGCTAGGACTTGGCTTTATTTTTAAATAAGATAGTCAAGGAAGGGCCCCTGGGAAGGTACTTTGAGGGAAGACCTACAGGTGAGGGAGGGAGACACGCTGAGATCTGGGGCAAGAGCACTGCAGGCAGAGGGAGTGGCGAGTGCAAAGGCCTTGAGGCTGGAGCAGGTCTGACCGTGTGCAAGGCCGGGGCTGCGTGAAGGTGGAGCATGTGGAGGACAAGGCCAGAGTTTCCTGGGATCCTGTTTTCCTGGGTCTATTTTGAAGATAGATCTGATGGGATTTGCTCATGGAATGGACATGGGTTTGGAGAGAGTAAAGGGTCAAGGATGAAACCAAGGGCAGCCAGAGCATTGGAAGGAAGGAGTTGCCTTTACTCAGATGGGAGCTGATAAAACAGGAAAAGTGAGAATTCCTTTGGGGATGTATTAACTCTGAGAGGCCTATTAAACACCAGATAGATAGATAGGGATAAATCAGCTCTGAGATGGGAACTGGCTCTAGCCCCATGATGGGGTGAGGGGTAGTGAAAATAAGGAGATTCCCTGCAGCACTCGGGAAGCAGTTCTGATGTAACCCAGCACCCATGACCACTTCACCCTCATGGGGTGAAGAGGGATGCCCTGGGGCCTGCCCTTTCATTAGGATATCCTCAACCAACTTCTCACAGGAGCTGCTGCCAGGCCTGGGGCCTCTCTGGAGCGGCTGGAGAGAGACTAATCAGTAGACCGTTTGCTACACCAACCTCCCCCACCCAGAGTGTGGTCTTCGGAGGGCAGGGATGGGGCAGAGACTCCAAAGTGTGTGGCCCTAGGAAACGAATAAAGGGATGTCTGGAGACATTCATCGTGTTGCTTATTTATTCATTGAGCACTTACTGAGTACCAGGCACTGGACGTGTAGGGTTGTGGGGTAGCCACCAGCCTGGCAGAGGAGGAAACCAATGATAAATTGTTTCAAAAATGGCTCGTGCAATTCGTAAAATATTGGATCTATGTGTTCTGTGTTGCTGGGGTTAAACAAACGGTAGCCCTTTTGTTAAGACGGATAAGAAAAACAAGGAGTAACTCAGGGAGCATCTCACTTGTGACACCTGGTGGTGAGACCTGTCAGCACAGCAGCCAAGCTATGGTCTCCCCTGTCCTCCCTGTACCCCTCTAGACACCCCTGTAGGTTACTGCTGTGTGGGGTCACCCGATAGGGTCTGAGGAAGTCTCCTAAAGATTATCTGGTCCCCAGGACCCGGTGAAGCCTGAGGAGGATGCTCAGAGCCATGAAGAACCATCAGCCTTTTCCCTTGAGGAGTCCAGCGACCACTGATGAAGAAGCTCAATGGGACAGTGACAGCCCTGGGCGGGTCTCAGAGGGGACAATCCTGCTGCTGGCTCCTGGGCTTGGGACAGTTTAGAGCTTCTCTCTTCCCATGTCTCAGCTTGGCCTCCACTGAGGAAGGTCCCTTCTCCCCAGAGATCCCTCAGCTGAGGGTGCCCTGATTCAGTGAGGAGGGCTCTGGAGAGGAGGGATAAATTAAGAGTTTGGGATTAACATACACACTATTATATACTAAATAGATAATCAACAAGGACCTACTGTATAGCACAGGGAACTCTACTCACTATTCTCTAATAATGGAGTAGAGACCCCCCTGCCCCCAACAGCCCAAGTTGCTATAATCAGAGAGACTGATGACTCAGTCTCTGGAGAATTACTGTAACTCCTGAGCCTCTTTCCTAATACTATAAAAAGAATAATAGTATTCTTCTTATAGTGTTGTTGTAAGGAATAAACAAGGAAATTTATCCAAAGCACTTGCTGCTGCTAACTGCTGCTAAGTCACTTCAGTCGTGTCCGACTCTGTGCGACCCCATAGACAGCAGCCCACCAGGCTCCCCCGTCCCTGGGATTCTCCAGGCAAGAACACTGGCGTGGGGTGCCATTTCCTTCTCCAATTCAAAGCACTTAGTGTCTGGCAAAACCCTTCAGTAAATAAAAGGTGGTTATTATGATTATGATTGTGATCATTATTATTATTTCTAGAGCATTTACTTCATTCTAGGTTTCATAGAAAATGAATATTAATAGTAACAAATGGCATTTGATGAAAACTTTCTCCATGCCAGCACTATGCAAGGAGCTTTATACAGATTGTTTCAACCTCCATACCCCTATAAGGTAGTGCTGTGGTCTGAATGTTTGCTATTCCCTAAAATTCGTACGTTGAACCATAAACAGAACTAGAAGAAAACCTACAGAATGGGAGAAACTGCTTGCGAACAAAGCAACAGACAAAGGATTAATCTTTAAATATACAAACAACTCATGCAACTCTGTCCTCCACAATAGGTCAGTGGGTAAGGAACCCCCCTGCCAATGCAGGAGAAGTTAGAACTGCCGGTTCGATCCCTGGGCCGGGAAGATTCCCTGGAGGAGGAAATGGTGACTCACTCCAGCATCCTTGCCTGAGAAATCCCATGGACAGAGGAGCCTGGTGGGTTATAGTCCAAAGGGTCAGAGAGTTGGACACAAGTGAGCAACTAAGAATGAGCATGACTATGTAGCTCTATGTCAAAAAAACAAACAACCCAATTTTAAAAAATGGGCAGAAGGTCTAAACAGACATTTCTCTGAAGAAGACATACGAAAGGCCAAAAAGTACATGAAAAGATTCTCAACATCATTAATTATCAGAGTAAATCAAAACTGCGGTCATGTATGGATGTGAGAGTTGGACTGTGAAGAAGGCTGAGCGCCGAAGAAATGATGCTTTTGAACTGTGGTGTTGGAGAAGATTCTTGAGAGTCCCTTGAACTGCAAGGAGATCCAACCAGTCCATTCAGCCCTGGGATTTCTTTGGAAGGGATGATGCTAAAGGGGAAACTCCAGTACTTTGGCCACCTCATGCGAAGAGTTGACTCATTGGAAAAGACTCTGATGCTGGGAGGGATTGGGGGCAGGAGGAGAAGGGGACGACAGAGGATGAGATGGCTGGATGGCATCACTGACTCAATGGACGTGAGTCTGGGTGAACTCCGGGAGTTGGTGATGGACAGGGAGGCCTGGCGTGCTGCGATTCATGGGGTCGCAAAGAGTCGGACACGACTGAGCGACTGAACTGAACTGAACTGAAATCAGAACTACAAGGAGGTATCACCTTTCACTGATCAGAATAGCCATCATCAAAATGTCTAGGAAGGATAAATGCTGGGGAGGCTTTGGAGAGAAGGGAATCCTCCTGCACTGTTGTTTGGAATGTAAATTGGTACAGCCATTATGGAGAAGAGTGTGGCTGCTAAGTCACTTCAGTCGTGTCCGACTCTGTGCGACCCCATAGACAGCAGCCCACCAGGCTCCCCCGTCCCTGGGATTCTCCAGGCAAGAACACTGGAGTGGGTTGCCATTTCCTTCTTCAATGCATGAAAGTGAAAAGTGAAAGTGAAGTCTGTCAGTCATGTCCCACTCTTAGTGACCCCATGGACTGCAGCCTACCAGGCTCCTCCATCCATGGGATTTTCCAGGCAAGAGTACTGGACTGGGGTGCCATTAAAAATGGAACTAGGAACCAGCAATCTCACTCCTGGGCATATTTATTGCTAGTATTCACAATAGCCAAGACGTGGAAGCAAACTAAATGTCCATAGACAAAGGAATGGATAAAGATATGTATATACAATGGAATAATACTTAGGCATAAAAAGAAAAAAAAAAAAAAAAAAAAAAAAAAAAAAGAACAAAATAATGCCATTTACAGCAACATGGATGGGCCTGGAGAGTACCATGCCGAGTGAAGTAAGTCAGACAGAGAAGGACAAATATCATAAGATATCACTCCTATGTGAAATCTAATTTTAAAAATTATACAAGTGAATTTATTTATAAATTTATTATAAAATAGAACCAGACTCACAGATTTCGAAAACAAACCATTACCAAAGGGAAAACATGGAGGGGAGGGATAAATTAGGAGTTTGGGATTAACATACACACACTATTACATATTGAATAGATAATCAACTGGGACCTACTGTATAGAACAGGGAACTCTACTCACTATTCTCCAATAATCTATATGGGTTAAAGAATCTGAAAAAGCATGGATATATGTGTAACTGAATCACTTGTTGTACACCTGAAACCAAAGCAGCGTTGTGAATCAACTATACTCCAATAAAACAGAGAAATTAAAAATTTAAATAAAATTCATGTATGTTGAAATCCTAACCCTCAAAGTGGTGGTTACCTTGGCTGTGAGTGAGGAGCACAGATGAAATGCAACCACATGACTCACTCAGGAGAACAAACCTGGCCATTCAGGAGCCGGAGGCAGTGAGGTTTGGTTTGCTGAGCAGAGGGAGGCAGAGTCCAGGTTCGTGTGCAGACACGACGTGGGATAAGTTTACCGTTGGTTCTGTTAAGGCTGCCTTTGAAGGGAAGTGACCCAAGACAGTAACACTAAACAAACACGTCTGTAAACCAGGGCCCTTGGACTTGCCAATCTAAACCTGGTGGAGGTGGGGACCTCTACACACACCTCCTGGGTGCATGGGTGGGGGGCAGAGAGAAGAGGGCGGTTGGCACCTCTTGTCCTGTAAAAACATAAGATCACGCTTATGCAATGTCTTGGAGCTTCCAAAAAGCTGTGCCATCTTGGTTTTGTTTTATATAGGTTCAAATCCAAGATCACCCAACTCTGTAGCCTAAATCCTTTCCACAAAACTTCTCTGCAATTCTCAAAGCCATGATTCCTTCATTACAGAAGAATGATGATAATAATAACTACTTTTATTGCATGTTTCCTCTGTGTCTGTCCAGGGGCTAGGCATTTCATAGAACTGTCTCCTTGAATCTTCACCAAAACAGAACAGAAAATGTACCTCTGCTTTGCTGATCAGAGCACAGAGAGGTGAAGCAGTGTGCCCCACATCTCACAGCTCAGAAGTAGTGAAGCTGGGATTTGAACCCAAGGCTGTCTGATTCCTGAGTCCAAACCCATATTGACTGCACTTTCTGGGTCCCCCTGGCCTGAAATTCTTATTTCTCAAGTTGTGGTCCCCAGCTCAGCAGCTGTGCCATTCAGGAGGAGCTTGTTAGAAATGTTGAAACTCAGGCCCGCTTGGACCTGCTGAACCACAGACTGTACTCTGACCAGATTATCTGAGGTTTATTGTTCCAGGAACAGACAGAATGGCACCCCAACTTCTGGAATCCTACAACCCCTCATCTCCATGTATTTATATTTGGTTTTCAAAAATTCATCCCAGAAATTCATGCTCATATTTTTAAAAACATCAAATATGGTGCAGGAGAACTGAGGACAAAAAGCAAAATCTCCCCTCCTCCTTCACCCCTTTCCTCACCCAGGCTGTGCTGTGCTGTGCTTAGTCGCTCAGTCATGTCCAACTCTGTGACCCCATGGACTGCAGCCAACCAGACTCCTCTGTCCATGGAGATTCTTCAGGCAAGAATACTGGAGCGGGTTGCCATGCCCTCCTCCAGGGGATCTTCCCAAACCAAGGATCAAATCCAGCTCTCCTGCCTTGCAGACAGATTCCTTACCATCCACCAGAGAAACCCATCTAAAAGGATCCACCTAAAAGGAATCCAGGGACACCATTTAAAAGGATCGGCTCTTCCAGTGGTTACCACCACGTCTCTAAAGAATGAACTCAAACGGCTATGCGTCGACTGCCCAGGTTCCTGTGTATGGACAATGACGAGCATTTAGCTCAAGTGCAGAACTGCCCCAAACCTCCTCCCCTCCTGCCTGTGTGCTCACACTGCCCGGAGAGCCTCCAGTGCAGTCTTTGTGAGTGTAGACATATCTCAAGCTGACTTTTCTCATGTCTCTGTGTGTTGATGGAGCCCCTGACCACTCTCATTTTGTAAGATGGGAATGTTGGTGCCCCACCTCTCCCGCTTCTTTCCTGTCCCCTTCCACTCCTGCAGTGGGTCTGGGGGGGCCTGAGAGGCAGGGGACAGGGTCTTAGAGCTCAGCTGGGTGAGCTGCTAAAGTCAACAGCAGGTGACAGAGAACTGGGGAGTTGCTTTCAACCCCAGATAGCTCCTTTACTCTAAATCTGATACCAAAGCCTAGAACCTGAGGCTCCAGGTCCAAGTTCTGGTTCACCTCTGATCCCGATGAGCAAGCCCTTCTCCAACCTGAGCCTCAGTTTCCCTGTCTATAGGATAAGAAGGCTGCTTCTGGTCCACTGTAATTCTTAGAGTTAGTGGCAACAGTTTTCATCATTTCCAGGGCTGACATTCTGAGGTTTCCTTGGTAAAGTCAAGTCATCTGGGACACCATCTCCCCTCACAGATCATGCAGCCCCTCTCCACTCCCACTCACAGCCTGGTTTCTCTGTGTTCTGAGGTCCACTGAGACCCCTTCCTCTTCTTTTGCTCCTTTGGGATGGATACAAACACGGCTGCTTCTGTGCTGCAGAGGGAAGCCACACTGCTCTTCTCTCCCAGTCGAGGACTTGAGTCGGAGCCCCAGGGGAGAGGTATGTCATCAGACCTTAGAGCACACCCTCTCCTTCTGCTGTGCCCTGCTCTCTTTACACCCAGGTGGGTGGTGGGCGGAGGGGCCTCAAGCCCTCCCCTTCACGAACACCTCTGCGCATCTCCGCCAGTGCTTGCCAAGCCGAGAAGCACTGCCAAGCTTTGTGTGGGTGTGTCACACCATCTCCCGAGCTGGCTCCAAGGCAAATAGAGGAAGGTGACAGAATGGCTCTCAGAGCTGGCTTTGCGGTCAGCTGTAGGGAAAGCTGTCCATGGGCACCGAAGCCTGCCTTGGACTTGGTTGTCGTTCGGTCGCTCAATGAATGGTTGCTAAGTCATGTCCAACTCTTTGCGACCCCATGGACTGCAGCACATGAGGCTCCAGATTTCCCAGGCAAGAATACTGAAGTAGGCTGCCATATCATTCTTCAGGGAGGTCCAGAGGAGGGGAGGGAGGACTTATTGTGGAGGAAGTAGCCTAGGAGCCCCAAGGTCAGAGAGAACAGGTGAGCAGTGGACCTGAAGAATCCCTGTGCCCACAGCCCTGCCAGGGCTCCCCTGGCACTGAGTCAAACGCACCGTCTTTGCCAGAGCCTCTGAAACCTCCCAGATCCCCTCTCAGTATCGCTTCCTTTACTCTGCAGCTTCAGCCACACCAAGCCCCTCGTTATTCCTCCAACATGCTTGACACAGTCCTGCCTCAGGGCCTTTGCACATGTTCCTTCTGCCTGGAATTCTCTTCCCCATGATGTAAGCATGTTTCCTGATAATGTTACCACTTTAGAGGGGTCGCTTTCTGACCTCCCTGCAAAGATCAGGGACACCACCCTCACCCTAGAACTCCCTGTGTTTCTCCTTCCCCCTTTATTTTCCCAAAGGACCCAACAAGGTTGACATGTTATAAGGTATTGTTTCTTTATTTGATTTTTGGTTCACTCCTCAAGAGCTCCAAGAAAGAGGGCGTGACTGTGTGTTCGCGTCATTGCTGTCTCCTCCCTACTAGGACATCCACATGCGTGCTTGCCAAATCGCTTCAGTCACGGAACTATAACCCATCAGGCTCCTCTGTCCATGGAATTCTCCAGGCAAGAATACTGGAGTGGGTTGCCATGTCCTCCTCTAGCGGATCTTCCCAGCCCAGGGATGGAACCCGAGTGTCATGTCTTTTGCATTGTCAGGCGGGTTCTTTCCATTAGTGCCACCTGGGAAGCCCAGGACATCCACATAGTGGACGCTTAATAAGAACTTGTCTAATGAACCAATTTAGGTCGGTTATTTTAGAGCATCTTGCCAGAATCATATCAGCAGAGCTGAAAAAGGCTCTTTGGGGAGCAGGCTGTCACAGGCCCCTGGGGCACACCTGATCCTTGGAGGATGGAAAGGAATAGCTCCCATGATGACATTCCTTTTGCGTGGTTGGCTGCACTGCTGAGCACGGGCTCTAGGTGCACGGGCTCCCGTAGCTGTGGTCCACGGGTTTACTTGCTCTTTGGCATGTGGAATCTTCTCAGAGCAGGAATCAAACCCATGTCCCCTGCAATGGCAGACAGATTCTTTACTACTGCACCATCAGGGAAGTGTCTCTTTTCTTTTTTCTTTTCTTAAATTAATTAGCTTTTTATACTACACAAAGGTTGTATCTTTAAACTTCAAACCTTGGCACCTGGAAGGAGAGTCATACATGTTTCTTACATGAATGAATGGGAATGAATATGTTCATGTGCTCAGTCATGTCTGACTCTTTGCAACCCCATGGACTGTAGCCTGCCAGTCTACGGAATTCTCCAGACCAAGAATACTGGAGTGGGTAGCCTATGCCTTCTCCAGGGGATCTTCCTGACCCAAGAATCAAACTGGAGTGTCCTGCATTATAGGAGGATTCTTCACCAGCTGAAACACCAGGGAAGCCCCTGAAAATGTTCATACTCACCTTGATCAGGTCTTATCAAGGAATTACCTTGATAATACCTAGGAAAGGAATTACCTTTCCTATTTTCCCCATGACTGTGATCAGAACATTGTTTCATTTTTAAAAAAGCAAAGACATAAAAACCCCCAAATCTATTGCTTTAGTGAGAAAAATTTTCATGACCTTCAATGATGAAGGAGGGGAGGGAGGCTTTGGGTGCAAAATGGGAAATTCCTAAGAGCTATTGCCAACATAAACAGCAGTCCATATTGTGTCCCAACTTACAGTGACTTTTTGATACATTCACTAACTTAGTGAGTGAGTGAGTGAAAGTCACTCAGTCGTATCTGACTTTTTGCAATCACATAGACTAATACAGTCCATGGAATTCTCCAGGCCAGGATACTGGAGTGGGTAGCCTTCCCCTTCTCCAGGAGATCTTCCCAAACCAAGGAATTGAACCCAGATCTCCAGCATTGCAGGCAGATTCTTTACCAACTGAGCCACTGAGGAAGCCCTATCTATTGCTTTAGTGAGCAAAATTTTCATGGCCTTCAATGATGAAGGAGGGCTGGCAGACTTTGGGTGCAAAACAGGAAATTCCTAAGAGCTGTTGCCAACATAAAAAGCAGTCCATATTGTGTCCTAACGTAGGTGAGTTTATACAGTGATTACATGTCCACGTGGAGGATTCCCTGATACTCACATTCTCTACTACTTAAATTTAAGTTACTGATCTTTCTTTTAAATAAAACAGGCCCCCGCCTCCTCTGGCCCCCAGCCCCACTCCATTGACAAAGAGTCAAATTTCTCAGCTCCGTTAGAAGTCTCTGTACCTTTCAAAGCTCAGAAAAGTGGGATTTCCAGAAAATGTTACAGCCTCAGCCCAGGCACGACCTTCAGATATAAGCCAAGTTCCAGGCTTGGCTAAACCAAGTATTAAACATGATGACTGAAGGGAATTCTTCCCCTTCATTCCTAATAAGAAGCTTTTCCTTTGGCTCTTTGACTTCTAGTAATTAATTAACTGCCCTCACAGCAAGCTTGCAAAATTTGCAGAATGAGTTCCCATCCCTTTGGGAATAATGCCTCTTTTTTGGAGTTTTTTTTTTTTTTTTTTGGCCTGAAGTTTTGGGGCTGGTAGTATGGGAGAGACTTGAGAAATAGTAGCATTTGTTCATGAAAATAAAGACACCTGGCTTTCTCAGCCATGCATCCTCCTCCTCAGCCCACCCAACCCCCTTCCCAGAAAGGTCCAGGTCCAGCTTTATCTCTCGAAAGCTCTTTTTACAGAAATTCTATTTGAAATCGCTGCCTGGCATAAAGTAACAGGGTTGCAGAGTTAAAACAAATTACCCAGGCAGTGAGAGAGGGGAAAATGAGAGTAACAGGCCTCTAGGGGGATGTTATGTTTTCAAATAGGATTTCAAAAGGAGATTGCTGATTGATTTAGAGATGTAATAGTTCCTTCTCAACCAGAGAAGAGAGAAAAAAAGACAAAGTTCAGAGGGCTTGGAGTAAGCCTCCTTAAACTCATCTTTAAAATGGCGGTCACTAATCTCCAGAAGTTTCTAATTACCTGGCAGGGTGGAGAGGACTCAGCTTCATTTATGAAAATATATCGGTTCAACGACTGGCGTTTCCCTTGGAGATGTCACAACACAAAAGAAATTTTCTGCTCCCTGCCTGCCCCTGCCTTAGACCTAAAGGTGATATCATCCCAGATCAACGTGACTCACAGCCAAAGGTATTCGCGGATCCCAGTTTTGTTTTATGAACTGTTATATATTAAATATTGCCCCTTTGGTGAGAGCTGTCAAAACAGTTTCATGTAATCTTCCCTGGGAGAAAGAGCTTTGTGATGCCACATAACTCAAATTATACAAATAACTGTCAAAAGTCATTAAAATCAGACTTGGAGGCGAGTGGGGGAGGGGGGAAGCGCAACCAGCCAAATCCTTGCCTCATGTTCACAGACAGTCCAAGATCTCTGTTCATATTGATGAACAAGATTTGCCCCTTGGCTGAAGTCTATGGACGAGCCATTCACAGGCTGGTGGCCCTAGGAGAGAAAATGTTGAGTCTGGGTGGGGATGCGGGCCCCGAAAGACCAGCTGTCTGGGTGTAGATCCTGAGGTCATCACTACTGTATCTGTGACCTTGGAGGACCTCCTTAAACCCTCTGGGTGTCAGTTCCTCATTCCTGAAATGATTTTAATCCTAAAGCTTGAGTCAAAGGTCAGTGTGAGAGAGCGCTGAGCCGACAGGGGTGCTGATGGGGTCAGATGATAGCCCTTCCCTCACAGGTTTGCACCCCAACCCTTGAGACATAGTCTGATGCATAAAATGCCTTCTCTCTTCTCTAGTCTGGGTGGTCCGGACGAACTTGGACTTCTAGCAGCACTATAGGATGAGAGCTTGGGAAAAAGTCACTGAAAATCTTTGATGCAACCGAATTTTCAAGTGTGTAATGTTTTCAGGAAGTGGGGACAAGGTCCATCCTCTTGAGATTATATTCCCTGGCCCCCTGAGTAATGAAAGCCAGGCCAGGATGCCCGAGAAATCTCCAAGCCATCTCTCTCGGATGCTCAGGCCTGGCCTCCTTGACACCTGCCCCCAGGAGGGATGGGGGCACACGTCTCTACCCTGTGCCCCTGGGAGGATCTCAAAGCAGAAACATCTGTGGGAACGGGAGCTGGCTTTTGTGATTGAAAAGTACCCATGAAGGCATTAACTTTCCATGCCTGGCACTTGGGAACTGAATTCCTTGACAACCGTCTCTGCAGGTGTCCCCCCAATTTCTCAGCTCAGGAACATTTTTTCTTTGTCAGGAGCCAAGGTCAGCTTGACCTTTGAGCTTCACACTCTTCTGTGATCCCGTCTAGAGCTGGTTCAGTTCTTGCCTAGAAGCCAGAGTGATTTTTCTAGAACCAGAATTTGATTTGACTTCCCTTCTTAGAATAATTCAAAGCCTGCTGGCTTGGAGCTTGGCTACTTGGCACATGGGGGACAAGACATCGAGTGACAAGTCTCCCTCAACACCTTCACCTCATCCTTAGTGGGGGGCACTCAGCCCCCACCCCCAGCTCCCCAGTGCTCTTCCTCAGTTCTGTTCCTTTGATTCTTCTATTCCTTCTTGGACTGCCAGCTCTCTTCCCCACCATCTTCACTGGCTAATTTTTTCTTCAAATTTTAACAATGTTATTGGAGTATAGTTGATTTACAATGTGTGTTAGTTTCGGATGTGCAGCAAAGTGACTCAGTTATATGTATACACGTATCCACTCTTTTAGATTCTTTTCCACATAAGCCATTACAGAGTACTGAGTAGAATTCCCTGAGCTATACAATAGGTTCTTTGTTTATTTGTTTGTCTAATTTTTTGTTGGAGTAGGGTTGGTTTACATACAGTAAGTTCTTAAATCTATTTTTTGCAGTCAAGTGTAGAGGTCAATCCCAGTCTTCCAATTTATCCCTTCCTTCCTTATCCTCTGGGAACCATAAGTTTGTTTTCTACATTTACGTTTGTTATCTATTTCTGTTTTGTAGATAAGTTCATTTGCACCCTTTTTAAAATCTTCTGATAAAATTATTTTCAATCAGGTTGATTTTTTTGCATTCATTTTTTTACTTTTTGGCTAGGCCACACAGCATGTGCAATCTTAGTTCCCCAACCAGGGAGAGAACCCATGCCCTCTGCAGTGGAAGCATAAAGTCTTAACCAATGGACCGCCAGGGGAGTCCCTGTACCCTTCTTTCAGATTCCACACGTAAGTGATATCATATGATATTTGTCTTTCTGCGTCAGACTTACTTCACTCAGTGTGACAGTCTCTATGTCCATCTGTGTTGCTCTATTTACTGGTTAATTTTTACTCATTTTTACTTGTTGAGCCAGGGGCCCTCCTTGAAACTGCCTTCCCTGGAATCCCCAGGAGGGACCCAGCCTCCCCCTAAAACCCTGTCCTGTACCTCTGTTCTGCGCCTCCTTTTCTCCCATAGGACCAGTGGGTCAAAACCCCAGCTGCACAGTGGAACCTCCAGAGGGGTTTTGGAAGCAAGCCATTGCCTGGACACCATCATCCATCAATGCAATTAGAACCTCTCAGGATAGGACCTGGGCATCTCTGTCTTCAAATGCTCCCCAGGAAGCACAGGGAGGATTGGGAACCCCACACTGGACCCTGAGACTTCAAGGGCCAAGGTTCCATCCCATGAGCCGATACACATCCAGCATCTTGCCAACTGCGAGGTGGACCTCGGTACACAGGACAGCTTGATAGTTTCTTGGGAAATGAGTGTGGGAATAATGATGGACACATTTTAGTTCACAGAGGTGTGTGAGAGAGACACCTGCTTTTTTTTTTTTTTTTAGTAGTCTTTAATTAAACTTCACTTTTCACTCCAAGTACCCATTTGGGTCTAGAAGGGAAAACATGCCTTCTTACTTAGGTTCTGCATCTTCAGGGATATGCCCTGGGTTGAGAGCATGCCGGGGCAGAAGGGCACATAGTCCTCAGTGATACATGCACATCCATTGTCATGGAGACATCAGCATCCTTGTGACAGGGCAGCCTTGGGCTCCAGTTTTCCTCTGCTTCCATGGCTTGCTTGAGGATGGAGATTTTTGCAAGGATGCTGGCTGGCTCCATCTGCCAGTCATGCCCTGGGGCCACCAGAGAGCAGCTCTTTATCTTCTCTGCCTGGGCTTTGGGGGTGAGCATTCTCTTCCCTGCTTTTCAAAGACAGTTGTCTCTGTCCACAAATCCTCCTCTTTCCTCCTTTCAGGTACTCCATGATCTCTCTAAAGTCTCCTTGTCTTTGGGAACAAAAGCCAGAAAGACTTGAAGACCTCTTCCCCCTTCCCCCTATTCACTCCTCTGGGACAAGGGACCACAGAGGAGGCAGGGGCAGGGTGAACAGGGGGAAGGAAAGGTAAATACCTGAAAATGATATAGCTGCCATAAAAATAATAACGAACATGATCTCATTTCATCCTATACCCATTTAACAGACAAAGAAAACTGAGGCTCAGAGAAGTGAAGTTGTCTGCTCAAAGCCATTCAGCTTATACATGGAGGATCCACAGTTTACAACCAAGTCTGTTTAAGCTCCAACTGTCCACCGCCACGCTGAGCTTTGTAAAGAATTTTTTGCCTCTTCGGTGTTCCAACTCTTGTGAGAATTTTCTTTCCTTTTTTCCATTCTTGATTTCTTTTTTCTGTTTTATGTGTACATATATTTTTAGTCACTTTAAGTAATCCACTGGCACCAAGATAACATCTGGGGTTAAAGAAATGAGAGTAATTTTTATAGCTCAAAAAGATTGCCATACACCTTGAAATGAAATTAAAATGGTGAATAGACTTCTTCCAATATGATTCCTTCTAAGAGACTTCACCTATTGAAAATCTGTGTTTATCAACGAATTTCCATTCAATCTTTACCGCTGTAGAGAGTTAAAAATCTAACTCATAAACCATCATCTTGTTATTACTACCCTCTTCTGTGCCCCCCACACCTCATCAAATTATGGATATTCTGAGTTGCCCACAGGCTTTCCAGGTGGCACTAGGGGTAAAGAACCCAATTGCCAATGCAGGAGACATAAGAGATGAGGATTTGATCCCTGGGTTGGGAAGATCTCCTGGAGGAGGGCATGGCAACCCACTCCAGTATTCTTGCCTGGAGAATCCTATGGAGAGAGGAGCCTGGCGGGCTACAGTCCATGGGGTTCAAGGAGTCGGACACGACTGATGCGACTTAGCATGCATGCATGTATGAGTTGCCCACAAATTACCTTTATTCCTGCACTACTGTATATATGAATATTTATTTTTGTAAGGGAAAAATTTAATTCTTTTTATTTATTTTTTTTTACAGAAGTGCATGTAAAGTCTCTTCAAGTCCACAATTTCCTCCATGTTTTCTTTCATTCTTGTTTTCTTATTTGAATCCTTTGGTTGCTTAAAAAGATTTTTTCTTTTTCCCTCAAGTCATCCTGGTCAATTTTAGCATCTCCTTTTCAGGGTTTAGCCACTTGAGAAAACTTCATCTAGGTCAGTGAGTACCTGCTGCTGAAAAGAATCTTCTGGAATGCTGTTTTGATTTGGCCTGACCTTTGTCGGCAAGTTCATGTCAAAGGTCACCAGGAATACAGAGTAAGGGGTCGACCAGGGCCCAAACAAGTGACTATATGTCAAAAGCAATTTTCCGAAAGTGCTCGCCTGGACAAGCAGGCTGTAGCTTTCAGTGGTTCTTGACCCCCAGTGCATTCAATATATTTCTGGTCAGGGCTGTGGGAACGACCCTCCAGATGTCTTTAAGAAAGTCCCCGCCTTCACCTGCCTTCTCCCGCAGAGCCTTGGTTGTCAGCCGCCCGGGGGGTGCTTACCGAGCTGAGTTTTGCTCCCAGTTAATCTACTCGTGAAATTAATTGCTGCTTCCCAGGCACCGATGTTTATGCTAAGGCTGCACTTTAGAGAGCTGTAGCATAAAGAGAACTTTAGCACAGAGAGCTTTCACGCGGGCATCTTTCCCTGATCTATTTGCCCAACCCTAACCTCAACCCAAATGTTATGCTCCCCACTCCCCAGTGTCTTCAAATCCTTTCGGTGACAAGGCACCGTGTATTGTAAACATTGATTTACTCATTTGAACAGATCCCTTTCATATTACATTGATAAACAGCATCAATGTTCAAAGATGCTGTTTTTGTTCATTTGCTTGGTTGCTAAAGTCATGTTTGACTCTTTCCAGCTTCATGGACTGGAGCACACCAGGCTTCCCTGTCCTTCATTATCTCCCGGAGTTTGCTCAAACTCATGTCCAATGAGTTGATGATGCTATCTAACCATCTCATCCTCTGTTGCCCCCTTCTCCTGCCCTCAGTCTTTCCCAGTCTCAGGGTCTTTTCCAGTGAATCAGCTCTTTGCATCAACGTGGCCAAAGTATTAGAGCTTTGGCTTCAGCATCAGTCCTTCCAGTGAATATTCAAAATTGATTTCCTTTAGGATTGACTGGTTTAATCTCCTTGTTGTCCAAGGGACTCAGTGCTAGAGAAAAAAAAAATCCACTCACCCCTACACTCCCCAGAGGGAATCACCCTTAACAGATTCTAGTATCCTCTCAAAGATACTTTATGTATATTTTGTCAAGCATGCATAGAGAATCTTTCTCCCTTCTTTTTACCCACATAGCAGCATCATTGTTCAGAATAGTCCTTTGGGGGAAGCCTCTTTGTCACGCTGGCACCTTGGATCACCACACTGGCTGACATTTCCCAGGGCTTTCTGAGCCCAGGACTGGGTGAAGCTTTCTACCTTCCTTTTCTCACTTTGTTCTCCCATAACTAATGAGGTTGTGTCTTATATTGCTTCCGCTTTGCAGGTAGCAAGTTCAGAGAGGTTTAGTGGCATATCTAAGTGCAATGGCTTCCTAGGTGGCGCTAGTGATAAAGAACCTGCCTGCCAGTGTAGGAGACGTAAGAGACCCAGGTCGATCCCTGGGTCAGAAAGATCCACTGGAGAAGAAGATGGCAACCCACTCCAGTATTCTTGCCTGGCAAATCCCAGGGACAGAGGAGCCTAGAGGGCTACAGTCCATAGGCCACACAGAGTTGGACACGACTGATACAGCGTAGCATGCACGAACTAAGTACAATGACAGACAGTTGAGGAGTGGCAGAAGAGGGATTTGAACCTGGGTCTGTCTGACATCAGGGGGCTCAGTGATATGAGCTGGTTGTCCTCAGGCAAAGAGAGACTATTTTGTCAGTCTGCATAACGCCAAGCATGGAGGGATACAGGCACTAGACATTGAGCTGTGAGCCGGGTATAGAGCCGAAACCTCAGGGTTCAGAGAATGAGCTGTCCACCTGCATCCGGTGAAAACAAGAGAAGTCTCAGACCTGTGGATCATTTTCAAGTTCCTGCTTCTGGTCCAAAGCCAGACAAATTCCAGGCTACTCCTGGAAATCACTGTGAATTCAAAATGGACATGAACCTGAGAGCTGTTGCTGTTAGGATGTGGAAACAAAAGCTTTGGGAAAGACCCCGTTGAAACTAGAGTCATCTTGGGGCTTAAGACTTCCACTTTTGGGGGAGTAGTTTTGATCCCTGGCCAGGGAACTAAGATCTCACACGCTGTGTGGGATGGCCAAAGGGGGAAAAAATAGAAAAAGATTAGAGTTATCTTCCCAACAGCCTTCAGAAGGAAAAGAACTCAAGTGAGAGGCAAGGGATTTCGGGAAATAAGCAATGAGTCGACACAAAGCTTTTCCTGTACTCTCTCCTCACCCACACCCTATGGTGTGGGATGCAGGAAGAAGGGCCCTGGGGGACATGCTAGGAGAAAATTGATAGGTGAGGTGATGAATCCAGGGGATGACCTTATTCCTCTTTCCCACCTCAACTTCCTTAACCTCTTCCTCCAGGAAGCCTTCCTTCCTGACCTCCAGGTGGAGTCGTTTCCCCTCCGCTGGGGCCCCTTGGAATGACATACTTTTCCTCATTTAGCAGTTGTCTCTTAAGAGTGTAACTGCCCGATTTGCAGGAGTGTTTCCCCCTAAATCAGAAATCTGCCAACAATTTTTTGTAAAGAACCAGATGATAAATATTGCAGGCTTTGGGGGCCATATGGTTCCTGTCACAATGACTCCACTCTGCCATAGTAGTATGAAAGCAGTCACAGATAAAACATAAACAAGTTCAAGGGCAGCCGTGTTTCAATAACACTTTTTTTATGGACATTGAACTTTGAATTTTGCATCATTTTCACATGTCACAAACTATTGTTCCTCTTTCGATTTTTTTTTTCTCTCGAGGCTATTTTTTTTTTTTTTTTTTTGGCTGTTCTGGGTCTTCGGTGCCGCCTGCAGGTTTTCTCCAGTTGCAGTGAGCGGGGGCAACTCTTCCTTGCAGTGCACAGGCTTCTCATTGTGGTGGTCCCTCCTGTGGAGCACAGGCTCTACACACATGGGCTTCAGTAGTTGCAGCAGGTGGGCTCAGTAGTTGTGGTTCATGGGCCCTAGAGCACAGACTCTAGTAGTCGTGGTGAATGGGCTTTAGTTCATCTGTGGCATGTGGGATCTTCCTGGACCAGGGATCGAACCCGTGTCCCCTGCATTGACAGGCAGATTCTTATCCACTGAACAGTGGAGTCCCTCTCCAGGCTATTTAAACTATGAACACCTTTCTTTGCTCTCAGGTTGTCCTAAAGCAGGCGATGGGTCAGATTTGGGCAGGTCCAGATGCCCCAATCGGAGAAGGCGATGGTACCCCACTCCAGTACTCTTGCCTGGAAAATCTCGTGGACAGAGGAGCCTGGTAGGCTGCAGTCCATGGGGTCGCGAGGAGTCGGACACGAATGAGCGACTTCACTTTCACTTTTCACTTTCATTGAAGAAAATGAATTTCTTCAATTGGAAGAAGAAAATGGCAGAAGAGAAGGAAATGGCAGAAGGAGAAGGAAATGGCAACCCACTCCAGTGTTCTTGCCTGGAGAATCCCAGGGACAGGGGAACCTGGTAGGCTGCCGTCTATGGGGTCGCACAGAGTCGGACATGACTGAAGTAACTTAGCAGACTTAGCAGCAGATGCCCCAGTAAGTCTTAACCGGTGAATTCCCAGCAAGTACAACTGGCAAAACAGTTGTTGAAGGAATAAATTACCCAAGGAATAAATTACCCCACCCAACGTGGGGGGAAGGGAGAGTGGTTAGAGACATTAACTCGTCAGAAAAATATTAAATTTGCAAATGGGTTTTATTTGCTCTGAAGTGTCATTGCTTTTTCTCCCCTGCTGAATGTTATGAAATGCTAATTAGCTCCCATCACAACCACGGTTCACAGGTCTGTTTGATCTCCTTTTTCATGGTGTCTACATGGCATCCTGCAGACAGAAATAACTCGGCACAGCCCTGGACAACCGCTCAGCCCCGTGTCTCAGCGGCTGTCAAACAAGGGAGGCAGGGCAGGGAGGCCCAAAGGAGGGTGTCAACTGACAAGAAGTAATAAAACCGGCCTCAGAAGACATCTGTTTAGTTTATGTTGCTGGGTTGTGAGTGAGCACACCTACATGATGGGAAAGTCCGGTGCTGCACAGGTGGTTACAGTGGTGGGGTGCCTGGCGTGCGAGGGTCTCTTCTGCCCTTGCCAGGCATAAGACAGACCTTGTTCCTCTGACCACAGACTTCACATCCCTCCAGGGTACACATGGTGTGAGCAACCCACCTACTCCCGTTAGACCTCTGTATACCCAGGCTTCCCAAACAGCCACTTTGGACATCTGGGGTGGGATATGTCTGTCATCGGGGCCTGCACTGTGCATCAGAGGATGTTACAGCATCCCTGACCTCTGCCTTCTAAATGACAGTAGTACTCCCTACCCAGGTTGGGAAGTTACAAAAAAAAAAGTTTCCAAGCATTGTCAGATGTCCCTCCCCTTGGGGGCAAAATCCTCTCCCCTCAACCCTCCGTCTCCAAGGTGGGAAGCTCTAATGAAGACTTGGTGACCCTGATCCTGAATACATGTCTTCAAGCCAGAGTGAGCCCAGGGTGCAACACTGGCCAAATGAGAAAGAAAAACGAAGGGCCCAGAGGGAGATTTTTTATAGAGTGAAATGTGATTGATGTACCAAGACTTTCCTTCCTAGCTGTTCTTGCGAAGATGCCTTTTATGAAACGAAGATGCTAGCAGGTAGCAACTTTTCCCCCCCATAAATGCGTATACCTGGTCAAATCGAGAGTTGGCAGTCCTATGTCAACCCATTCATCTTCTTGTTGTTGAAGTTTTACAGAGTGAAATTCCAGAGTCTAGGAATGACTGCCTCAGAAAAATCAGATTTCCCACTTTCTCCTTAAAGAGCTCCTGGCTCCAGTGATTTCTGGTGATCCAACTATAAAATGAAAATATTGGGTTGGCCAAAAAGTTGGTTCGGGTTTCCCCTGTAAACTGTTATGAATGAACTTTTTGGCCAACCCAATAATAACTGTGCCTGTTTCATATGGTTTTTGTGAAGAATAAATGAGAAATAGAGCTTAAAGCACAGGCTTAGTCTCTAGCCTGAAGATCCGTCAGCTTAGGGCCTGTAATTCGCCTGGATTCATGTAAATCCAGGATAAATGTTGGGGATTATTATTATTATTATTGATATCTTTCAACTCTCTGGGAGCTCTGACATACACATCTGCTTTATTCAGAGGCTTCACTCCATGCCTGGCAAGCTCTCCGATTCCCATCACTCTGTGCAAAATAAAACAAAGAAGGTCCCCAAGAGTCCCCAAACTCCGCACTCAAAGCAGATGATTAACACTGGTAATTTTTCTGACAGTCCTCTCTCCCTGCAAACCTGCCCACTCACAGGGCCACATCCTGAGACAGAAGGGGAGAGGATGCATAATTACCGATTTGAAACGTGGTTGCAGAGAGCCGACATGTCCGCGCTGGCAGCGCCCTTTAAAGGCGTGTGTCGTTCAAATGTCGACACCCGCTAATTATAGGGTAGGGAACATGAAAGTTGGAGGGGAGCGGCGGGGTGGTCAGCCGCCCCCCTGCCCCCTTCCTTTCAAGTGCTCATTATGAAATAGTTCTCTCTGGGCTGATCGACAATCCTAAGAGCCCCGCCTCCATGCCAGGTTTCATGTCATCTGGCTGGTGCCCCCAAAGGGCTTTCCCACCCTTCTCTGCTGTTTCTGCTCCCCTCCCCACTACTCAGCAGGAGAGAGGGGAGAGGGTGGGGTGGGCCAAGAAAGGGTCACCAGGGGAGGCCCTCAAGCACACAGCCCGGACCTCCTGGGACTCAGGTGCCCATGGCATCTAATGCTGGGGGGCTTACCCATATTCATGGTTAATCAAGGCAGGTGTCCTGATTTTCAGAAGAAGAAAACAAAAATTTCAGAAACTACCTTTTAATGGGCATTTCAGACACGACATGGCTTCCCGGGTGCCATGACTTGGGAGAACCTGTAGAAATGAGTCAGAAAAATACAGATTAGATTTCCCTATGCAAAACCCCCAACAATCTAAAAAGCAAGGCACACACTGTAATGAGGCTGTTCTTGGGTTTCCCAGAGCGAGGGGCCTCCTCCTTCCAGATGGCTCCCTCCTTCCTTCATTCACTCCTTCATTCAACAAGTATTTCCGGAGGCCTCCCACATGCCAAACAAGCACTTGGCGGAGCCCGGGCTTGCGGAACCAGAGGAAGCGAGCTTGTGGTCAGGCTGGAGAGACAGGTAGGGTCCGGTAACCTCCGAGCCCTCCTTATGATCCGTTCCAGGGAGGAGTGGGAGCAAAGAGACTGATGGAGGGTTGAAGGGGGCGAGGGGGACGCCGTTTATCTGGGAGTTTGTCCAAGGCCTTCGGAGATGAATTCTGGGTCTTTATGACTTATGTTCACGTGGTACAAAATAAAAGCACTAGGCGGGCATGGAGGAGGTGGCATTTGAAATAAGGAAGGAAGGAGCCAGCTTGGTTAGTAGCCTTAGATAGTCTATGGCTTCTGGGTGTTTTGGTTAGTGTCTCTTCCCTCTTGTTATTAGAGTGTTACATGTATGTGTGTGTTAAGTTGCTTCAGTCGTGTCCGACTCTTTGTGACCCCATGGACTGTAGCTCACCAAGCTCCTCTTTCCGTGGGATTCTTCAGGCAAGAATACTGGAGTGGGTTGCCATTTCCTTCTCCAGGGAATCTTCACAACCCAGAGAGTGAACCTGCGTCTCTTACATCTCCTGCATTGGCAGGTGGGTTCTTTACCACTAGTGCCCGCCACCTGTGAAGCTTGCTGCATGTACATTGTTTCCAAATTCAATTCTCTTCTGAAATCTTACCCGTGGCTTCCATGGTGTTCCTTTCTTCATGGCTGGGATGGATCAGCTGGATGGAGGAGGACACAGGAAAGCAGAAATACAGGATGGGCAGAGAGTGATCCTGGTGCAGGGGACACTCCCATCCCCCAATGCCCTGATGGGGGCTTCACAGGCCAGGCTGAGCACCCCCAGGCCTCTTCTCCAGGCATCTTCCAACTCTCGTAAGAATCACGTGGGAGACTGCACTCTCCAGTTTGCACACGCTCTCATTAGAGCCACGTGAGCAGAACGGAGCAGAAGACAATGAACCCTGCTTTCGTAATGGGTGAGCTATGGCTCAGAGAGATGCAGGTAGTTGTCCAAGGTCACCCAGCAAGCGAAAGTCAGAGCCAGAACTCCAACCTAGGGTTCCTGCCTGCAAGTCCCACATTCTTTCCTGTCCCTACTGCACATCCTTCTCAGAAGTAGAGTCCACTGTGTGATGAGGTGTCTGAGCTCTATGGGTGAGGATACACCTAGCCTTTCCTGGATCTCAGCCCTGGAAACCAGTCAGGGTGAGCCAGCTCTTCCGGTGAAGTCAGGCCCAGAGCTGGTGACAGCAAAGAGGCCAAATGGGCGCACAGGGCATGGGGGCAGGGGATGGCATTTGAGATAAGCCTGGAAAGGAGGTGGAGGAGGGGCGGGAGCCACTGCTGCAGGTGGGGACATGGCTAGGAATCTTGCGGGAGTGGGGGTGATGGGTGCGGTGCCTCCATGGGGCTGGAGAATCTGGCGCTTGGACAGGGCATCTCCATCTTGGGACATCTCTTCTTGGCCACATGTTGGTGAAGCCACATGTTCTTGGGTGCTGTGTCTCCCCTAGTCTCACAGGGGTTCTGGGGAAGAATGATATGTCCTCTGCTCTCTGAGGGCTCCAGTCCTTGCCCATGGGTCCTGCCTGGGGACTGTCTCACTCACTATTCCACCACAGGCATTACTGTGTCATGGACCCCAGACCCTCTCCTGACTTCCAGTTAAGAAATCAAACACTCCCCAGAGACCTCTGTGAGCAGCACTTTTTCCTGAAGGTTTAGGAAAAATGCAAATAACTTAAAACGAGAGAGATATCCTTGGTAAAACCTTCGCTGAGGTATCCACTGGTCTAAGCCCCGGCATCTCACCTGTCTTCCTTTCCAGCTTTCTCTGTCACCTTTGATTACACTTCCTGATCACACGTGTCGTCTTTTCCTAACCCTACGAAAGGTGCTTCCTCACTTCCGTGACCCTGGACACTTATGAGGGTGTTTCCCTAATATTCAGTTCTCTACCCTCGAAAAATGCCAGCACCTGGAGGGTTGAGATCATTCTAGTCACTATTCTTTTTTTTTAAAATGTACTTATTTGACTGCATCGAGTCTCAGTTGAGGCACATGGGGTCTTTGTCGAGTCTTGCAGGACCTTGTGCGTATGGCTCTTGTGCTCTAGAGCAAGCAGGCTTCAGGAGTTACGAGGCAACCGGCTGTCTGGCTGTGGTGCACGGGTTTGGTAGCCCTGCAGCACGTGGGATCTTAGTTCCCCGACTAGGAATCGAACCCATGTTCCCTGCATTGCCAGGCATATTCTTAACTACTGGACCACCAGGGAAGCCCCCAGTCGCTCTTCTACATCAGGGGTTGGGAAGCTTTCTGTAAATGGTCCAATGGTAAATATTTTAAGATTGCTGGCCACACGGTCTCAGTTTTGACCGTCAACTCGCATTACCTTTGTAGCACGAGAGCGTCTGTACACCACGTTTCACTGAGTGTGTGGGCCTCTGTTCTGATAAAACTTTGTTCATCAAAGGCAAGCCCCGGAGCTGTTGTTTGCAGACCCCTGTTTTAACAATCAGTTATTTAGTGGAGAGAGTCACCCTATATGTACACCCGACTTACTTCCTGAGCATTGAAACCACTGAATCATAATACGGGTCTTTTCTGGGCACCCGCTGTATGCCTGGCCTCGTGCTAAGGGCTGTGAGAGGGTGGAGAACTGTTCTGAGAGAACTTCTCGTGGTTAGCCCGTCTTTGAAGATGAGATAAGGTAAAATTTGTATTAATGTGTGTAGTGGGTTGATGGTGTCCCCTCCAAAACTGATGTCCACCTGGAGTCTCAGGATGTGACCTATTTGGAAGTAGGATCTTTGCGGATGTAATTAAGGTAAAGAGCAAGAAATCATCCTGGATTAGGGTGGCCCCTGAATCCAATAAGAGTTTTCTTGGAAGAGACAGAAAAGGACACATAAAGAGACACAGGGAAGAAGTCTGAGTGAAGACAGAGGCAAGGGCAGGAGTGAGGCAGCCACAAGCCAAGGAATACCAGCGCCACTAGAAGCTGGAAGAAGAAAGGGACAGACTCTCTTTAGAGCCTTCGGAGAGAGTGTGGCCTGTCAGCACCTTGATTTTGGACTTCCAGCTTTCAGAACTGTGAGAAAATAAACTTCCGTTGTTTTAAGCCACCCAATTTGTGACAATTTGGTATGGTAGCCTCAGGAAATCAATATACTGGAAATTTTCCCAAAGTGTTTTTCACTCCTGCCCCCTTGAGAAAGAGAAGCAAAGATCTCATTGTGTTTATGCATCAGATGTTGAGTGAGATTTGGTTTCACATGAACCATGAGACGGAGACAACGCTGTATGGGTTTGGAATCCCTGACTATAGAACTATCTTGATTTCTACTCTCATGAAATGACCCTCTTGAAGTAAGTAGTGTTAAGCAATCCTGCCAATAGTGTCTCAAGTTGCATCCATCTTGGGGGTAATGAAGCCAAAGAGGAGAAGGCCCTGCTAGGATGTCACAGCCCAGCAAGAAGGCACCAATCAGAGCCAGGATGCTCTGGTCGGACCTGTGGCAGGAAGGGAGGATGTAGGCTCACTCTGTTCAGATGATCACAATGCTGAGAGACCAGCTTGCCTCGGACTCTTCCTGGAGAAGAAATATCCAGGATGTTGCTGAAGACGGGACCTCAGCCAAGTCAAGTCTCACAAGTGACTGGGGGAGTGGTACAGATGCAGGTGAAGAATTCAGGACTTTGGGGTTTCCTTCCATGTGAGTTGACTCCACCTCAACCACATGGGATGGAGGAGGCGTGTCTTCCCAAAGGAAGGATCCTAGGTAAACAATGTCTGCTCACTACATGGGAACCATAGACACAACATTGAACAGCTTGGAGTTGCGTGCACACATGTGCACGCATGCACACACATGCCTGTACACACACTCCTACACACAAGTCTCTCTCTACCCTGTGAGGCTTCCAACTTTGAGTGGATGGCAGGCCTTCTCTGGGGTGGCAGGCAGGACTAGTATTTGTAACTGGGCTCCTGAAACTTCACACTGGATAGAGAATCAGAGTTCTGAGGGTGCCAGCAACAGAAACTGGCTCTGACTAATGAAGGAGAAGAGGATTTATGGACAGGACATGGGGAAGTCACAGGGCAGTGTTGAATGAGTGGGTGGATGGGTGGATGGGTGGATGTATGTATGTATGGATGGATAAATGGATGAGTGAATGGATGGATGGGTAGATAGATGGATGGATGAACCAGATGTCTTCTTGCAGATTAAGGACCTGTTGGAGGAATCATGCAGGTGTCCAGGTGAGCAGCCACCTCTGTAAGGATCTCTTTGGAGCTCAATTTCCCTTTATATTCACAGTATGTGGTTGTGGCCTCCGTCATCCCTGTACAGAGAGTAAGGATCACAGTATTTACTGTTTGAAGATAACTTTTCCTCTAATGCCCTCCAGATAGTGGTGGTGGTGGTGGTGGTTTAGTCGCTAAGTCGTGTCCGACTCTTTGTGACCCCACTGATTGTAGCCCACCAGGCTCCTCTGTCCATGGGATTCTCCAGGCAAGAATACTGGAGTGGGTTGCCATTTCCTTCTCCAGGGGATCTTCCCAACCCAGGGATCGAACCCAAGTCTCCTGCATTGCAGACAGATTCTTTACCATCTGAGCTACGAGGGAAGCCTAATGCCCCCCCAGGGTCACTGCAAATGGCTATAAAATCTCTCCAGAAAAGACACAGGAAGAATTATTATTATATCACATTCCCCATCCGAAGCAGAAGAATAGCCCTCGGTTGAAACTGACTCGTGTAGTTTTGGCTCCTGAGGCCCCAAACCTCAGGAGCCTTCCTGCTCCTGAGGTTTGGGGTGCCTTATCTGGGAGTAGTTGAATCCATGCCTTAGATACCATCAGGATCCCGGCAGGGGAGGAGAGGAGCTTTCTTACTTTCATCCCAATTTTATCAACCCTCTGGAGGAAATGAAGGTGGGGACTATGACCCCGAAAGATTCTGAAGCATTCTCAATGGAATTTTAGGGGGTCCTGCAGCATTTGCTCTAACTCACCAACACTTGTCCCATGACTACCTCAAGAACCTCAAGGACTTGCTTACTTTGTCCTGATGATTTTCAAAAGGTGCTTAAAAAAAAATTCTTCCCAGTATGCTGGGCCATGTGGCGGAGCTTGGGTGCAGTTTCATAGCTTTCAGAAGGATGGTTTTCTTCATCTTTCCAGACTTCAAGGTCTCAAGGAACCACTTCCATAGGTCACAGACAGGAGTGTGGTGATCTTCGTTTTATAGATGCGGAGAAGTGAAACATTCAGAGGGGCTGTGATAAATCAGAAGTATTGCAAGCCATTCTCTGTGTCTTCCAGTTAAAATCTCTAAACCTCCACTTTGCCCACAGAGGACCACCCTTCTCTCAACGGATAATAAATTTTGAGCCGAGTCGAAATCAGAACTCTGGCAGATCTGAGCTGGCCCTAGGAAGAAGTGGTTGGAAAACGGTTTCCATGGGTACGGATTTTGACATAATCAACTGCAAATGTTCACCACCCCAAGATGACAAAACTCCAGCAACTCCAAAGCTGTTAAGGATAGCTTTAGGGCAAATTTTAATTAAAACTAGATAGCATATATGAAAAGCATCTAATTTGTAGTCTATAAAAGAGTTTAGGAAGCACAACTCCAGAGCCTGGGGACCAGTGGCTGTAACAATTATGTTGCAACTTTTCACAGCACAATCACAACATGTTAATTTGTTAATGAATCAGTCAGAGCAGGAGAGCTCCTGACAGCAGGAGGAAAACACAGAGATTACATTTACAATTCTATTTTTAAATAAATTAAATGTTTCAAGTCAAACTCAAACTTCACATGAAAGTTTTGACTTTCTACTGATATTTTTAAAACTCAGATTGCCTGCTAAAATGAGGATTAAGTTTCTTGGGATTTCTCAGGGAGAACTAAGTGATTTCTTTATTTGAAGGTGGCTGCAATTACGTATGTGCTAAACGTGGCCATTTAGTGGAGATGAAAAGTGGCCTGTTTTTCCTCTTCTCCTTTGTGAAGTTCTGGTCCTTGTACTAAATATGGACTCAGGAAGGAGTCAGCAATGGAGAGAAAGAAACTGGAGATGATGAGAAGCTTCATTGTGGGTAATCCTACTTTTGAATACAATAGAAAGAAAATCTAAAGAGGAAGGAAGGTGAGGGGTGGTGGCCAGCAGGGTGGGATGAGGATGAAATGGGTGGTTTTAACCCCAAGGTGGTGCTAGCTCTCAGCCTGAAAGTGTGTCCTCAATTTTGTACCTCGTTCATCTCACCCTAGTCCTGCCCCTGAAACCACACAGCCTGAGTTCACCAAACTCCAGCTAAATGGATCCCATAAAACCCACCAGTCTCAGCATCCCCGGACACAAGGCAGGGTGGGGGACTGGGAGTGGGAAGATTTACGGGCCTTAATAGAATGCAGTGAAATCACTGAACTTTTGCAGATCTTACAAAAGCATATGCTCACGAGGAGACAATGCAAGGACCCTATTCAGGACCTTGGAAGGACCTGTATGAGTGAGGGGCCTTGAACTCACACTTGGAAGGACCTGTATGAGTCAGGGGCCTTGAACTCACACTTGGAAGGACCTGTATGAGTCAGGGGCCTTGAACTCACACTCCACACACTTTAGTCAAACCACTGTCATGGTTTGACTAAACAATGACAAACATGTCATCTCAAATGTTCTTCAGATTCTCATATGTTCTTCACCAAATCCAAAGAGACAGACATTACCACTAATCCACATCAGAGAGAGGAAAAAATGGGGACACAGAGGAGGTGCCTAATAGGAGTTGGGTCACACAGCTAATAACCCGCAGAGCTGAGATTTGAACTCATTTGTGTTGATGCCAGAGCCCTGACCCTCACCTGCACCGGCCACTGTTTCTCCAGGAAGGAAGGGACCTCCAGGCACTTATTGTTCTAACGGGGAAGAAACAGGGGAATGGAGGAGTAGACACACACGGCTGTAACAACTACAGGCGTAGTGAGCACAGGAGCCTGGAATGGTGTGACGAGGATAGGCATAACACCTATGGGTGTTACACGCACAGGTATAACACACAGGTGTAACTAGCACAGGGGGCTGGAATAGTGTAACAAGCACAGGTGTAACACTCACAGGTGTAACAAATATAGCAGACCAAAACAAAAATTAAGGCACTGAAAAATCACCCCCAAATCTGACGTAAAACCAGATTCCAGCAGAGAAGAACCATCTTTCCTACGGCTGGGTCTGACACCAGAGTGGCAGCAAGTGAGAAGCCGCTTCAAGGAGATGTTGGGGCAAAAAGAAGGATGGGCAGGGAGGAAGGAGGAGTTTTCCCACCATCTCCCAATCCTGGGGCTGATTCTTAAAGCAGCCCCTTTTTATTTTTTTGAACTTTTATCCTCCTGGATAAACAGAGTATTACTTATTTCTGAATGTAATGGGGAGATTACAATAAGGAAACTTAGTCTGGTGGAAGCATTATTTTTCTTTCAATCACCCAGCATCTACTCTTCAGAATAGCTGCTCCCCTCTGCTCTATATGGTCCAGGTTGGCTCCATCAATTCTTTGCCCAAATGGTAGTGCTGAAGCTAACTGGCCAATGGGAGTGTCCCATTTCTTTGGGCATGATGATTGGTCTAAGGGTGGATCCAAGACCCAAACTGACCAATCAGAGTCCTTCCCTGGCAGATGAAGATGTTGGCCAAGAAAGTAGCTGTAAGGATGCCCTTGAGTTGGGCCACTGCTGCCTGTGATGGACGCTTGGTGGAGAATGAGGCACAAGAAACTGAGGGAAGCAGAGCTGAGAGCCTGCAAGAGACAGACAGAGATGGAGGACAGCCCTGACAGCAGAGCTGAACAGGAAGCATGTCTCACTAGATCCCCAGAGAGCCCCAGGAAGGAAATGCCATTTATCATCAACCTGTATTACAAGCAAGGCAACACGAAGTGAATTACCTGCTCAAGGTTCACATGACAAGCAGGTGGTAGAGCCCAGGTTGGCATGTTTGCCTGCAAGCCCCAGTTTAGTCATTCTGCTGATACCTAGCAGACTGCCATGTGCTGACCCAGGGCTAGATGCTAGCAATCCACCTGCAGTAGACACCGTGGCTGCCTCCAGAAAGCCCCTGGACCAGAGGGGAAACATGTGAGAGCAAAGTGGTAGGACTCAGAGGTGTTACAGGGTTGTGTGAGGGCGCATGGAAGAAATCAACTTGCCTTGAGTGTTGGAAGGAGGGTCAGGGCAGGGTGCTCCAAGGAGGAAATATGTTGGCTGAGTCTTGAAGCTGGAGTTGGAGAGAGAGCAGAGGACACAGAAGCTTGAAGGCTTGGAAGAATTGGGGACTCAGGTGTATTTAGCTGCTGATAAATCAGTAAGAGGAAGCGCAGGTTGCTGGGGGATGAGGGCGTACCCATCAGGGTAGTTTTAGTTTCAAGAGATCAAAATTTATCCTGAAAGAACTGAAGGAGAAAGGAACTGGCTGATGTCATAGCGGATGGGGAGGTGTGTCCTGGCACATGTTCACAAGATAAAAGGAGAAGCTGGAGGAATGGGGGTCCCTTGGACTGGAACAGGGGACTCCCCATCCCATGCTTGTGGAGAGTCTCCATCTCTGCTGGTCTCAATCTGCTTTGCCTGTGCTTCATTCTTGCCTCTGGCAGATGGAGCTTCTTGTGGTCAGGAACAGCCGCCTACAGTTCTAGCTTGCCGCCTCCAATGGAAAGAGGTTTTCTTTTCCCAGGAAATGTCTATCCATCCCAGAGAAGGTCTCATTGGTTCAGTCTGGCTACAAGACCACCCCTTGGACCAATTGCTGATGCCAGGGACATAGGCTACTATGGTTGGCCAATCTGAATCTTGGAGCCTCCTTTATGACTAGGGGGCAATGACCAAAGAAGGAGAATATAAAAGTTGGCTAAACTGGCTAAATTAATAAGTAAAATTTTATATATTAATTTATTTATTTACCGATCTACCTACTTATCAACCTGTTTTGTTTTGTTTGTGCTCAGTCACATCTGACTCTTTGTGACCCCATGGAGTGTAGCCCACCAAGCTCCTCTGTCCATGGAATTTTCCAGACAAGAATACTGTAGTGGGTTGCCATTTCCTACTTGAGGGGATTTTCCCAACCCAGAGATCGAACCCATGTCTCCTGTGGCTCCTGCATTGGTAGGCAGATTCTTTACTACTGAGCCACCTGGGAAGCCCACCTGTATATATCTATTTACCTACCTACCTGCCTCCCAGCCAACTCAGCTTCCTGAGTAGACTAGGATAGTAAAGGACTCAGCGCCCTTATGCACAGGAAATTTATAACAGAAAAAAGCAATACTTAGTGATTTAAAATTAACTCCAACCTTGGAGTGAGCAGTGAATTCTTAGGTATGACACCAAAAACATAAGCAACAAAAGAAAATAGGCAAATTGGATTTGTCACAATTAAAAACTTGTGTGCATCAAAAGACATTATCAAGAAAGTGAAACAACCACCTGCAGAATGGCAGAAAAGATTTGCAAATCTTGTATCTGATAAGGTTTTCGTATCCCGAATATATGAATAATTCCTACAACTCAACAACAAAAAGACAAACAACACAATTTAAAATGGGCAAAGAAAAAGAAAATAAGAAATGGGCAAAGGACTTGAATAGATATTTCTCCAAAGAAGATGTAGAAATGGCCAATAAACACCTGAAATATTCTCAGCATCATTAGTCATTAGGGAAATGCAAACCATAATGAGATACCACTTCATACCCACTAGGATGGCTATAAATAAAAACTTTTAACAAGTAAAATAACAGTGTTGATGAGGATGTAGATAAGTTGGAATCCTAGTATGTTGCTGGTGGGAATGTAAAATTGTGCAGTCACTGTGGAAAACAGGTGGCGGCCCTATATGACCTCGCTTAAGTGTGGAATCTAAAAAATAATATAGATGCGCGTACATGCAAAATAGAAACAGATTCACTGATACGGAAAACGAACCAGGGGTTACCCAAGTGGTGAGGGGCAAATCAGGGGTGTGGGATTAAGAAATGCAAACTACTGTGAACACAATGAACAACAAGGATACATTGTACAGCACAGGGAATGGTAGCCCTTACCTTGCAATAGCTTTTAATGGACTATAATCTGTAAAACTCCTGAATCACTATGCTGTGCACCTGAAAGTAACATAAGATTGTAAATCAACTATAGTTCAACGAAAATTTAATATAAATAAAACAAATAGCCATGAATGACAAAAACAGCAGTGTGGCAGTCTCTCAAAAAGTGAAACATGGAATTACCATATGACCAGGCAAATTCACTTCTAGGTATATGCCAAAAAAATAAACATAGGGGCTCAAACAGAGGCTTGTACATCTGTGTTCATTGCCACATTTTTCCCAACAGCCAAAGGATGGAAAAAACCCAAGTGTCCATCAACAGATGACAGATAAACAAAATGTGGCTTATATACAAAATGAGATATTATTCAACCATAGAAAAGAAAAAGTTCTGATATATACTACATCCTACTTTGGCCGCCTCATGCGTAGAGTTGACTCATTGGAAAAGACTCTGATGCTGGGAGGGATTGGGGGCAGGAGGAGAAGGGGAGGACAGAGGATGAGATGGCTGGATGGCATCACCGACTCGATCGACATGAGTTTGAGTGAACTCTGGGAGTTGGTGATAGACAGGGAGGCCAGGCATGCTGCAATTCATGGGGTTGCAAAGAGTCGGACACGACTGAGGGACTGAACTGAACTGAACTGATGGCTGAACCTTGAAATCATTACACAAAGTGAAATAAACCAGACACAAAAGGACAAATATTGTGTGAGTCTATTAGTATGAAATATCTGGAGTAGGCAAATTCATAAAGACAAAAAATAGATTAGAATGACCAGGGGCTGGGGTTGGTTGCTGGGGTGGGAGAGGGGCAGACATTGGGGATTTATTGCTTAATATGCAGAGTTTCTGTTTGGGGTGATGAAAACAATTTAGAAATACAGTGGTGATGGTTGCACAACATTGCAAATTTAATTAATGCCACTGAATTAAACAGCAAATTTTATGTTATATGTATTTTACCACAATGGAAAAAAAATTTTTTTACATGATCTTTGAGAGTCACATTAAGGAATCTGGTTCTGTCACAGGTTCAAAACCCCCAGGGAATGTCTGGGAGGAAGTATCTCAGGTTACTTGCATTTCTTCTCTCCGGGTACTGTACTGTATTGGTTCAAATACCTCTATCCCACAGTGAGTAAGAGAAAAAAATTCCAAACTTAAACACATGCAGGCTTGTGCTCTGCTGATGCAGTCTCTGACAGTTTGAGCTAAAGTTGACCTTGCTCAGTCCTCAGTCCTGTTGGACTCTTTGTGACCCCATGGACTGTAGCTGCCAGGCTCTTCTGTCCATGGGATTTTCCAGGCAAAAATACTGGAGTGGGTTGCTATTCCCTTCTCCAGGGGATCTACCCAACTCAAGGATCGAATCTAGGTCTCCCGTATTGCAGGCAGATTCTTTACCGTCTGAGCCACCAAGGAAACTCTGAAGGGATGAAAAGAAGAAGACTTCTTGGCCAAATGCTGCTGAGGAGCTTATTTCAGGGGAAAACCTCAAAAAAAACTGGTCTGGCTGAGCTTGATGTCCTCTTGGCGAATCTCAGGCTGCTTCTTCCATGGCCCCTCTATCAGAAGGTGGACTCCCAGGCACTCCTTCATATTGTAGATTTTGGTATGCGGCTTCCATTGCAGCATTACGTAAATAAAAAACCAAAGCCCAGATGTCCTCTAATAAAGGGTTGGATAGGCAAGTCATGACACAATTGTGTAACAAGATACTCTGCAGCCACAAAAATGATGTTGCAGGACCAAAATTAATAACCACTGTGGGAATTCCCTGGTGGTCCAGTGGTTTAGAATCTGCTTCCCAATGCAGAGGATGTGCGTTAGATCCCCAGTCAGGGAACTAAGACCCCACATGCTGGGGTGAGCTGTGTGCACTTCTTAGTCACTCAGTCCTGCCCAACTCTTTGTGACCCCACGGACTGTAGCCTGCCAGGCTCCTTTGTCCATGGAGATTCTCTAAGCAAGAGTACTGGAGTGGGTTGCCATGCCCTCCTCCAGGGGATCTTCCCAATCCAGGGATCAAACTCAGGTGTCCTACTTTGCAGGCAGATTCTTTACCATCTGAGCCGCCAGGGAAGCTGGGGTGAGGGTGAGGGTGAGGGAGACGGGCAACTAAGCCTGCATACTGGTACTATTGAACCTGCACACCACAACTAGAGAGAAGCCTGCGTGCTGCAGCTAAGGCTCGACACAGCCAAATAAATAAAAAAATACTGAAAAAAAAACCCACTGTACAGTGATGCCCAGTTTACATAGTAAGCCCTGTATTGGCAGTATCATATGTAATCCACCCAATAAAGATACTGAGATTATCCCCTATTACAGATGGGTAGACTGAGGTGGACAGAGGTTACATAACTCATTCAGAGTCATAGAGCTAGTCTGGCAGACTAGGAGGTAACACACCCTGTCTGTTTTAGTTCCAAATCTGGCACTTCTACTCTCTGCTCTTGGTTCTTTAGAAATGTATCCACTGAGCTGGAAAGATGCTCAGTTTATTTCACGGACAAATAAAGCTTAAAGCATTATATATTTCTGAAAGAAATTCAGTAGTGAATTTACATGCATAGAATAAAGCAAGTGTGTGTTCAGTTGCTAAGTCATGAACAACTCATTGAGACCCCATGGACTGCATCATGCCAGGCTCCCCTGTCTTTCGCTATCTCCTGGAGTTTGCTGAAATTCATGCCCATTGGGTTGCTGATGCTATCTAAACCACCTCATCCTCTGCCACTTTTTTCAAGGATATAAACTGAATTTAATAATAACTGTGCCTTGGAGGTGGAATGGGGAGAGGCTTTTATTTTTCCTGTGATGCTTATTCATATTATCTAGTTATTCTGTCTCTCTCTTGTCCCGTACAGTAGAGATGAGCCACATGTGGTTATTTAAATGTTAATTAATTAAAATTAAATATATTTAAGAAGGGCTTCCCAGGTGGTGCTAGTGGTGAAGAACCTGCCTGCCAATGCAGGAGACTTAAGAGACTTAGGTTCGATCCCCGGATCAGGAAGAACCCCTGGAGGAGGGCCTGGCAACCCACTCCAGTATTCTTGCCCAGAGAATCGCATGGACAGAGGAGTCTGGCAGGCTGCAGTCCATGTGGTTGCAAAGAGTGGGACATGACTGAAGCGACTTAGCATGCACGCATATTTGACAATGTGCTGCCTTGGTCGCGCTAGTTGCATTTCAAGGGCTCAGGAGCCACATGTAACAGTGACTTTGGTATTGGAAGTTTTCACTACAGAACGTTTTCACTCCTGGGGAATGGCATTGATTGGTAATGCATGGATTTCTTAGATAATTGAAACTGTCAGTACATTTCAGACAGCAGAAGAGAAGAAAAGTCTATTTAAAAAACAGGATATTTTCTAGTTTTAAATGACACCAGAAGCCATGGTACAGATACATACAGAGGAGGGAAAATGCACAGACAGCTTTATTGAGAGAGGCATTTTAGAGTGATGCAAAGAGAACGAAGCAGAAGTAGAGACTAAAGAGAGACGTACACATGAGAGTTACCTGGGAATAAAAATATCTCCACTTTCTTCTTGAATACCTTCAATAAGGGCTAAATTATGTACTATTGTCTTTCTAATAAAAATGTTCTATTTTAATTTTTCACCTCTGTATACTGTTTTATCAGGTATAAAACTACACGAATCCCATAAGAATGAACTTTGAAAATATTTGTAAGCAATCTATTTTGGGGCTGTAAAAATATTTTATGTTGATAACTATTTCTTCTGCCCTATAATAAAATTAAACCCCTACATTACTCTGTGTGTGTGGGGGAATCTCATAGGTATAAAATAAGCTAGATTGAACCCAGGTCTCCCACATTGCAGGCAGATTCTTTACCAGCTGAGCCACAAGGGAAACCCAAGAATACTGGAGTGGGTAGCCTATCCCTTCTCCAGCGATCTTCCTGACCCAGGAATTGAGCCAAGGTCTCTTGAATTGCAAGCAGATTCTTTACCAACTGAGCTATCAGGGAAGCCCTATAACATAAGCTACAAGGACATATTGCACAACATGGAGAATATAGCCAATATTGTATAATAACTAGAAATGGAATATAAACTGTAAAAATTATGTGTCATTATATTGTGCACCTATAACCCATATAGTATTGTGTACATCAACTATGCATGTGTGTGGACTTAGTTGCACAGTCGTGTCCAACTCTGTGATCCAATGGACAGTAGCCTGCCAGGCTCCTCTGCTCACTCCAGCAAAAATTAATTAATTACGTTATAAAAAACTAAGTGTGCCCCAGGCAGGCCGAAAGGTGAGGATGAGAGAGAGGAGATGTCTTTTTCATGTGCAGAAATCTGGAAGAAGTCTCAGAACTGTCAGTGGGCAGGTGCAGGCTCAGTTTCCTGTGCTGTCTTCCTTCACAGACCAGGATGGCTGTTGCCCTGGTTAGCATATCATCCCAAGACCAAAACCTCCAGAGGCCGAGTGAGGCTGGTACGTCCTGTGTGTCTGTTTTAAGAGCAACAGAGTGTTTCCCAGGAGCCCTGGGGAGCCTCCCTTCACACTTCACTGGCCAGAATTACATCAAAATCCTGTGCCCGAAGCAAACACTGGTTTGATTCAAAAACAAAGTCTGGGGTCACCCATTGGGATCAGATGCAACTCAATTTCCAACCCAAACAACAGCACTAGGGTTGGACTCTTGGTTTATAGAATGGCTGCAAAAGTTCTGGGTGTCACGTCCTCACCTCTGCAGTGGAAGAGACAGCTGTTAGGCTTAGCAAAAAAGAAAGTGAAAGTGAAGTTGCTTAGTCGTGTCCGACTCTTTGGGACCCCATGGACTATAACCTATCAGGCTCCTCTGACCATGGGATTTCCCAGGCAAGAATGCTGGAGTGGGCTGCCATTTCCTTCTCCAGGGGATCTTTCCGACCCAGGGATTGAACCTGGGTCTCCTGCATTGCAGGCAGAAGCTTTACATCTCTGCAAGTTTCATTGACTCTAGTCAAGTGACTCTATCATTGATTCATTGGGTGATCCTGAACCAATTAAGTCTCAAGGTACTCCCAAGGCAATGAGCTAAGAATGGGGGACAAGTGCCACAAAGACAATTATTGCACTTTTCACTAGAAGCAGAGAAGAAAAGAAGTGGGGCAGTCAGTGGTAGATTGTCACTATAAGCTGGGAATGTAACAGCAAGATCAGACGAGGCAAAGTCTTGAAGGCCACCTTCCTCTCTGGATGTGGCATGATGTGCCTAGTCATTGGGAGCAGTGAGAGTAGGGAGGGCAAATAGAGGAAAAGCTGAAGACTGTTTCTTAAATCAAATCAAGGTAGACTCTGTTTAGAAGTCACCTGAGCAAGGAAAGAAGAAAAGAACATCTCTTTGAGCTGCACCTCAATGAAAGGGCTCATTTCTTTGCCTGTTTCTCTAACCTTTTCTTTAATCAGGAAATCACAACAGGATTAGCAATTTTCTGCAAAGAAACTCTTTGGATGACCTTCTCTGAGAACAAATTTGGGTGCCACCATATGCAAGCTATATTATTATTTTTAATGAATTATGCATGCCTAAAAAGAGTTCTCTCTTGGAGGAGAGCACAGAAACCCACTCCAGTGTTCTTGCCTGGAGAATCTCATGGACAGAGGAGCCTGGTGGGCTACAGCCCACAGGGTTGCACAGAGTCAGACACAACTGAAGAGACATAGCATGCACTGTGTATTTCTATATCTGCTTCCGTCTCATTGATTAGCCTCTGTTTCTCTGTTAAATAATTTATCTTCATTTCATATATCCAATCATTCAGTTATCCATCCTTCCATCCACCCATTTTTTTCACCCGAATGTTCCTTCTATTCACTACACTTCTGTGTATTTTCATCTAATTTGAGTGTCTTGGGGGACAGTTGACTCTCTTTTTCACTCTGCTTTATTCTTGAACAGATGCTGATCCATACCTTGGCCTTTCACAGTAAGAGCTCAGACCATGCTATGAATCATTTATTCTTAGAAAAGTTTTGCTGCTTGATATGCTGAGCAATTCCCTCTTAATCCTTAAACAGATTCCAGTAAGGATAAACGTGGCTTGTCAAGGCTTTGGGGATTGGGTTTGTATTTCCTCTGAATGCAGCACGGTGGTGACGTTAGCTCCAAGGTGGAAGCTGGAACTCCCCAGTTTAGTTTGGAGCTGAAATAAGATGCACCTGAAATAAGATGCAATCAACATGTACAGTTACTGTGGAGTTGCCTCCCCCTGCCCCACCTCCAAGAAGTTCTTGTTAAACTGAAGTCTGCCTTATAATTAACAGCCTCTTAGGATCAAGGAAATGCAGCACATATGAATCTTTAAAAACATGTTCAATCACAATTTATGGGACATGTTTTATCTTAATCTAAAATATTCCCCTTTAGGGAAGCAGATACAGTAAAGCCAGCACCTCTGCAACAGCTTCCCTGCAAAATGGGAGAAGTGACAGGAGGAGGGCTGGTTGAGCTCTTGCTACCTGCCAGGCTCAGGATGACAAGCCTTAGAGTCCCTGCATGGCTTAACTTACAGATAAGGGGTCTGAGGCTCAGAGAAGGGTAGAGTGCAGGAAGGGCAGGGCCCCAGCCACGGTCCTCACCCCTGTGTCTTTCGTCTACAGCAGGGCTCTCAGCTGCAGCACCACTGGGGCTGGGAGCTCTCTGTGGCGGGCTGTCCTGTGCACGGTGGCATGTTTGGCAGCATCCCTGTCCTCTGCCCACTAGACACAGTAGCACCTCCCCAACTTGTAACGACCAAAGTGTCCCCTGCGGGGGGCGAGGATCAAAATCTTCCTGGCTGAGAACCACAGGTCTACACAAACTGCAGCAGGCAATGGATGAGATGGCTCCACGGTCCAGAGCCTCTTACCTCAAAATGGCTTTCTTGCCCTGCCCTGGGTACCACTGATGTCCTGGATAAGGATGTGGGTTTTGAATGTGGGAGGTGCCCCCATGCCAGCTCACTCATCCATAACTCTTTGCCCTACCCCAGCCTTCAGTTCAGTGCTTTAGAGAACAAGTACTCTAATAAACTTTTAAAAGATGAACTGAAAATCAACCTTCTCTAGCTAGACACCTAAAAAATTAACAAGCAAAGGGAAGGATCCACGATACTATAGTTTGTGCCAGAATGGAAATGATCTATAAGTTTCTGGAGCTGTAACAAAGTACCACAGACTGAGTGGTTTAAACAACAGAAATTTATGGTCTCACAGTTCAGGAGGCTGCAGGTCTGAGATCCAGGTACTGGAAGAGCCATGCTGCCTCTGAAAAGAAGCGTCTGTTCCAGGCCTCTCGCCCCTGCCTTCCCCGACAGCTGGCCGAGGCAGCACTGCTTAAGTCTTCACACGGGGCTCTGCCTGCGTCCAAAGCTCTCCTTTCTGTAAAAGGACATCAGGGCTTCCCTGGCGGCTCAGTGGATAAGAATGCCAGTGCAGGGGACACGGGTTCCATCCCTGGTCCAGGAAGACTCCACATCCCACGGAGCAACTGATCCTGAGCACCACAACTACTGAACCTGTGCTCTAGAGCCCATGAGCTGCGACTACTGGGCCCAAGTGCCAAAACTACTGAAGTCCGTGCCCAGAGCCCGTGCCCTAGAGCCCATGCTTCCAAGAGAAACCACAGCAACAAGAAGACCCAGCGGAGCCATAAATAAAAAAATGAAAAAACTTGGAATATTAAGAAAGAAAAAAAAAGAACATCAGCCCTACTCAGCATGACCTCATCTTTATTTAACTAATTATGTCTGCAAACTCCTGTTCCCAAATACGGTCATGTTCTGCGAATCTAGGGGTTAGGACTTCAAATATGAATTTGGGGAGGGACATGATTCAACCCTAACAAATGCAACTGCTAAAGGGCCTTAGCTTGTGACTAAGCCAGGTACACAGTCCTCTCCTGTGGCTTCTTGTTCCTGTATACAAATCCCTCTACGAGCGTAACCATTATTTCCCATTACCAAAGGTTTAGTGAGCCGAGTACACCAAGGCTCAGAGAAGAGGAAGTATTTGTTCAGAGGTTGTAAACTACTTAAAGGCAAGGAAAGTCTGTACCCCCGGGGGCCTCAGTTTCCTCACAGTGCAGGGCTGCTGTGGGAATTGAATGAGCTAAGGTCTGTTGGGCTTCCCTGGGTGGCTCAGAAGGTAAAGAATCCGTCTGCAAGGCAGGAGACCTGGGTTTGATCCCTGGGTTGGGAAGATCCCCTGGAGGAGGGCATGGCAACCCACTCCAGGTATTCTTGCTGGAGAATCCCCATGGACAGAGGAGCCTGGCGGGCTACAGTCCTCGGGGTCACAAAGAATTAGACACGCCTGTGCGACTAAGCGCAGCACAGCACAAGATCCGTCACGCCCTTGGGGCCGTGTCTGAGCCGTAGTAATTGCTTGTTAAATTATACATTTCTGCATGACCCAGAGCAAGAGGTCAATCTGAGAAGGCCGAGGCAACCCTGATGACCAGGGAGGCGGGTGGGCAGCCCACAGACCCTGTGGGATCAGCCAGTGCACTTGGCTTGGCCCCTGGTGGGGTCCTGACATTTCAGTGTTGGAAGACTTCACACAAGAATGTAAATTCCTGATCTTGTTTGAAGAATCCAGGCAATCTGGTATCTTTCCAGGGACCCTGGTCCACTGACTACATGGCAGGGTGTGTGTGTAAGCGTGTGTGTGGGCTCTCCTGGACCCTAACCTGTCACGGGGTTTATGTAGCTCCTTCCCCCATTTCTTTGAAAATATCTGTGACTTCTGGAGCCCCACCCCTTAAGGAGCTATGGGCCTGGAAATAGTTGCTGGGTTCAGTAGGGCCACCCCTTCCAGCCCTCCACTCCAGGAGGTTGTGGAGGGACCCCAGCGCAGCCAGGCCCCACGGCTCTGCTCACTCATTGGCCCAGGTAAGCCCCCCATCCTGAGGTGGGCATGTTCAGGAGGGCAGTCCTAGCAACCGCAGACTCACTTTTCTTTTCTTGAGTTTTCCCATGCCCTCTTGGCTCTCGGTTCACATGCGCTCGATTTTATCTCATCGTGACAGCAAAATGTGCAAAGGAATTTGGAGAATTAAAACCAAATGTACAATGAGAGCGCTGCATGGTGAGGACCCGGCTCCCTTCCTGTAGGCAAAGGATCCACGCTGGGTTCTGCCAACAGCAGCTTGGGTGGGGCAGTGGTCACAAGTCCAGGGCGCCCCTGGGCATTGATGGCCGAGGTGAGAAGTGGAATCCAAGCCTCCTGGAGCCATAAGGATGTTTAGAGATATCCTTGCATGGATAAAGAATCTGCCTGCAGTTCAGGAGACACAGGAGATGCTGGTTTGATTCGGAGGAGGCAATGGCAACCCACTCCAGTATTCTTGCCTGGAAAATCCCATGGACACAGGAGCCTGTCAGGCTACAGTCCATGGGGTTGCAAGGAGTCACACACGACTGAGCACCAACACTTTTTTTCTTTGAAACTTTGACAAGTTTGAAAAGGAGACACTGAGACAGACCCACATGATGAGGCTCATCCCGTGTCTCCCCACGAGGCAACTCTATGACTGCATCAGCTTCCTAGCTACCTCTTTCCTGTTTTATATGGGATTTTTTTTTTTCCCAGAGGAATTTCTTTTAATCCAGTTTTGCTCTGGGCTCAGACAGATCTGTGTTAAATCTCCAGCTCTGCTGCAGAAGCTCCTGGAAAGGTGGTTTGAACCATCCTTCACCTCATGCCACCCTAAGAAGGTGGTTCCTGCTTCCGTTCCTGCTTTCAGGCAGGACGGGCTGCAAGGGACAGAGGACCCAAGAGCCTGTGGAGCTGAGTGCTGGCTGTAGAGCATGAAGGGTACCTTGTCTGCCTGCAGGAGCTTGTCATCTTTCAGCAGATATTTATTGAGCATCTACTACATCCCAGGCATTGTCCTAGGCCCTGAGGATATGGATGCTGCTCTATAGTTATGCAGTCAAGGAAACATGCCAAGTGCTTCTGTGGGTGAGACACAAGGTGGCCGCAGTGGAAGCCGGGAGGCCAGACAGAAGGGAATGTAGGACTGAGAAGGGGGGCCCTTAGATTAAGCCAAAGGTTCTCAACCGCGGGTGACCCTGTCCCCACCCCTGACATTGGCAATAACTGGAGTCATTTCTGATTGTCAGAATTCGAGGGCGGGTGGGGTTTCCCTGTGGTCCAGTGGTTCATACTCTGTGCTCCCAAGGCAGGGGGCCAGGATTCGATCCCCGGTCTGGGAATGAAGAAGATCCCATTACCACAGCTAGAGAGGCTCGAGAGCCGCAATAAAGACCCAGTGCAGCCAAAATAAATAATAAACAGGCACATTAAAAAAAAAGTTTTAAAAAATTATGGGGTTGGGAGCATTGTTATTGGCATCTAGTGGGTAGACACCAGAGTTGGGGGGGGTGGGTGAGAGAAGGGAGCTGCTAAACATCCTGGAGAGTCCAGGACAGCCCCTGCCAGAGAATGAACCTGCTCACTTCGCCAGTGCTAGAGGTGAGAAATCTGGCCTAGTGGAGTAGTCATGGGGATGGTGAGAAGGAGCAAATTCGAGGGAGAATTTCTAGTTGAAATAAATGAGACCAGGGCTGTGGGCACCTCTTTGAGTTTGCATCTGAGTTGTATCTGTTTGCTTGGATCGCTTGCTTCTTATTTGCCTCCACCCTCCTTTCTTGCAAAACCATACCAGTTGCGGGAGCCACAGGAGCAAAACCCCCAAGACCCTCCCATCTGGGCTCCCGCTATGACAGTGGCTGGCTCCCAGCCGATTTCGAGTCAGAGGGGAACAGATAGCATCCAGCATCTTTAAAAATCAAACTCAGCTCTTGTTTTTCAGGTTTTTTTTTTTTTTTTTAATGGAAACAGGAGGGCAGTTAAGAGCTTATTAAGTAAAATCCTGAGCTTTCCGTTCACATGAAAAGGTGCTGTGTTTCTCTTGAAATGTGTGTGTGTACCTTTGCTGAGGGAAAGACAGGGAGGAAAGCCCAGAAACTGTATTCCTAGGAGAGGCTGAAAACTTTCTTATTAATTCCTCCAAAGATGTGAACCCAAACAACCACTAAATACCCAACCCAGAGCTAAGAAAACTCAGTAAGTGGCTTTTAGGAAAAGAAAAATAAACGGGAAAACCCCAAACAGGAAATACATCCATTCAGTGGAGGCTTTGGTAGATGGCATCTTGGTCTGGCACCAGAAAGCAGAACCTTGGCCCCAGTGCTGTGGCACGTAAGGTATCCACATCTGACAAATAACTCCATTCACTAACTCACCGTTTCCTTGGTGACGGTGTCCCAGGCTGCAGGCAGAAGGCTGGTGGTACAGAGCAGGATGGTTGGATAACATCACTGATTCAGTGGACATGAACTTGGGCAAACTCCAGGAGATGGTGAGGGACAGGGAGGCCTGGAGTGTTGCAGTCCCTGGGGTCACAAAGAGTCGGTCATGACTCAGTGAATGAACAATAGCAGAGCAGGAGTGACCAGTCCCTGCCCTCATGGAGTGTCAATTTATCCATCACTCTCTTATTATCTGACTTACGACTCTCAGAAACCCCCTTGCTCACGCATCTGACCACTTGCATCTTTCCTGTCTCCCTCCATTGCGGAAGGCGGACTCCAGGATGGTCCCCATGGCCCACACCTCCTGGTGGTCACACCCTTGTGAGAAGTTCTCTCTGTGAGTGTGGGCTGGCCCAGTCCTGCACTTCTAACTAGCAGCAGACAGCAAAGGGGATAGATGTCATTTCTAGGGTTAGGTTACAAAAGACTGTGACTTCTGTCTCCTGCCAGACTCTCTCTGTGGCCTTTTCCCCCTTGCACACTTTGAGGAAGCCAGCTGCCATGATGCAGAGGTCCGCAGGACAAGGAATTGAAGGCAGCTTCTAGCCAACACCCAGAAAAGCCGTGATGAGCCTTAACTAGCAACCCCTGGGCGACTGGATCCTGCCAACAACCACTGAGAGAGCTCCAAGTAAATCCTTCCCCAGCCGAACGTGCAGACGAGATTTCATCCCGGCGGACACCTTGATTACAGCCTTGTAACGCACTTGCTTCCTTTCTGCTAGATTCTTCCCTCACCCACCACCCAACTCCAGCTGCTTCTGCTCAGCTGACACTTCCTTCAGGTCTCAGCTCAATCTTCATTTCTTTAAATGAACTTTAAAGGAACCCTCCCTGGGAGTTCCTTGGTGGTCCAGTGGTTATGATTCCACGTTTTCACTGCAAAGGGCATGGGTTTGATGTCTGGTCAGGGAAAGCTTCCCTGGTGGCTCAGATGATAAAGAAGCCTGCCTGCAATGCGGGAGACCCAGGTTCAATCCCTGGGTTAGGAAGATTCCCCTGGAGGAGGGCATGGCAACCCACTCCAGCATTCTTGTCTGGAGAATCCCATGGACAGAGGAGCCTAGTGGGCTACAGTCTATGGGGTCGCAGAGTCAGACACAACTGAGTGACTAACATTTTCACTTTCAGGGAACTAAGATTCCCACATGCTACCCTCGGCCAAAAGTAAATAAATAAAAGCTTAAAAAAATAAAATAAAGCCTGGGTTCCACTCACCCACCAGGAAACATAACCTTGTCCCACCTTCACTGGCAGATGCCAAGAGCTGACGTTATCTTCTAACAGAAGAGAGGAAGGGGATGCTATCCTACCACCAGAGGAAGATTCAGAGAATGAGATTCAGTTGCCATGACAACTTCAGTGTCAAAGCTCTGTCTACAGAAGTGTGTGCGTGAATTCTGGGATTGGGAAACGAGTACTCTTGAGTTCAGTCAAGAGTATTGAGACACTGAGAGGCGATATGAGCCAAGTCTATTGGATCTTGAAGGGTGTCAAAGGGTGAATGTGAACTTGTTTTACAAATCCTGAAATACTCAACCCTAGGGGCTTGGTTTAAAGATAAATAACTGTCAAGTAGCAATCTCACAAAAGCCAACATTTAAGAGAGGCTTGAAACAGAATACTCCCAGTTGGGGGAGGCAGCACCTTGGCAGAAAGGAGGCAGGTATTGGAGATGCAGATGAAATTTTATTTTTCATTTTAACTTTTTATTTTTATATATTTTTTTATTTTTTAGATTTTATTTTATTTTTTAACTTTACAATATTGTATTGGTTTTGCCGTATATCAACATGAATCCGCCATAGGTATACACGTGTTCCCCATTCTGAACCCTCCTCCCTCCTCCCTCCCCATACCATCATGCATCTAACCTGGACTGGCAACTCGTTTCATATTTGATATTATACATGTTTCAATGCCATTCTCCAAAATCATCCCACCCTCTCCGTCTCCCACAGAGTCCAAAATACTGTTCTATACATCAGTGTCTTTTTTGCTGTCTCATATACAGGGTCATTGTTCCCATCTTTCTAAATTCCATATATATGCATTAGTATACTGTATTGGTGTTTTTCTTTCTGGCTTACTTCACTCTGTATAATAGGCTCCAGTTTCATCCACCTCATTAGAACTGATTCAAATGTATTCTTTTTACTGGCTGAGTAATACTCCATTGTGTATATGTACCACAGCTTTCTTATCCATTCATCTGCTGATGGACATCTAGGTTGCTTCCATGTTCTGGCTATTATAAACATAGCCAATTCCCTGGAGAAGGAGATGACAATCCACTCCAGTATTCTTGCCTGGAAAATCCCATGGACAGAGGAGGCTGGCAGACTAGAGTCCATGGGGTCACGAAGGGTTGGACATGACTGAGTGACTAACACATAGTCGATTATCAATGTTGCCAGTTTCTCAGCCATACATATACATATACATATATCCATTCTCCCCCAGACTCTCCCTCTCCCATCCAGGCTGCCACATAACATTGCTCAGAGTTCCCTATGCTATACAGTAGTTTCTTGTTGGCTCTCCATTTTCAATAATGCAGTGTGTACATGTTGATCCCCAACTCCATAACTATCTCTTTCCTCCTTCTTTCCCCTCAGCAACCATAAGTTCATTCTCTAAATCTGTGAGTCTGTAGCAGATGAAATTTTAGGTCCCTGACTCTATCTCTTACTATCAACTTGGCTTTGGGCAAGTGACTCAGGTTTTCCAAATCTCAGTTTGTATATCTGTAAAATGCAGGTAATCAGGATACCTCCTACCTAAGTTAATAGGGATGGGGTGGGGCCAAGTGCATGGCAAGGAACAGCATGTGCAAAAGCCCTGTGGGGACTTGAGAAGAGTTCTCTCGAGGAACCACAGGGAGGCCAGAGAGCTCAGAGAGTGAGGGAGATCATGAGAGATAAGCCAGGGGGGTCGGCAGAAGCTGGACCACGAAGGGTCACATGGGGCATGGCGGTGGAGGAGGCTGGAGAGTTAATCTGCATCCTAAGAACACAGATCTCAAAGTATGGAACTAGCACAAGCATCTTGGCACTTGTTAGAAACACAAATTCTCAGTCTCTACCCCAGACCTACTGAGCAAGACATTCTAGGAGCAGGGCCCAGCAAACAATGTTTTCCCGAGCCCTCCAGTGCATCGGTTTGGTGCATACTCAGTTTGCAAACCATTGTTAAGAGCAACAAGAAATGGTTAACATGTTTTAGGCAAGGCAGTGAAGTGTCCATTTCCGTTGTAGAAGTCTCTCGTCTGTCTTTTTTAGTTTTGCTGGGTGCCTGTCACCTTTGCTCAAACAACAAGAATGATGAATAGGTAGGTTTGGAGATAAATCGCAGGAGAGGACACCTCGTTAAATCAGAATTTCAGGCAAACAACATATACTTTTGTAGGATAGAATGTCCCATTATATGTGTTATATTTTACCCAGCAACACAACCACAACCACCAAATTTGGAGCCCTGAGAACTCCAGGCTGTTTGAACAATGACTATTTCCCTGGACCCTTCAGGAAGATGGGAGTCATCTTTGCGATGTGCTCATTGATACAATTTGTCAGGGCACCGTCACTTCCAGGGAAATGGTCTCAGCCTCTGCAAACTGACTCACACTGAACTGATTAGTTTCAGAAAAAGCAATAATAAAAATGACTGAGTGGTTGTTTATTGCAGTTCTGTTTCAGTCAACTCCCGAGTTGCAATCACTTGATTTATAGCTTTTTGCTGGGCGAGGAGTTGTCTTCCACCGCCTTCATCTGCCGAGCCCTTCTCACCTGCTGGGGCATTTGTGAAGGTGTTGATGCTGCACTCTCCACAGCGAGGCTGGCATGGCTTTCAGGACCTCTGGTCCTCCTTGCAGACCCACCCTGGACAGTGGGCCATGCAGTTCTCCACTTAGAATCTGTTTTCCACCAATCAGCCAGGCTAAACACACAGTGCACTCTTTGCCTCAGAATCTCAGTTTTCACTTGTTTTCCAGGTAAAACTAATCTGGCTGCTTTCCATTCAGGGCTCACTCTCGTGTGCAGGATTCACAAAGCTTTGGAAGAAGACAGGCTGACATCTGAATATTGGCTCCCCCGCTTCCTGGCTAGGAGAGCTTGCACCAATTCCTTTTTCCCACTGAGCCTCAGTTTCCTGTTCTGTAAAATGGGAATTATAGGAAGAATAGCCCTCATTATAATGTCACTGTGAGATCTTAACAAGGAGATTAAAATCTCAGTATAGGAGCACCAGGAGGGGTCTGGGGTGGGGCCCTCCTTTTGTGGGGTGGGTCACAACCAAGCACCTGATGCAGAACACTGCGGTGAAACCATCCAGATAGGATATACGCTTTAGGAAAGGGCTGGTAAAACGCTAGGACACCTTGAAAATGATTGCAGCTTATTCTGGTTTCAGACAATAGGAGGGAGACGAAGGAGAGGAAAGAAAAGGGAAACGTCTTTAGCAAGAAACAAAGTCTTGTTTCTGTGCTTTTGAAGATCTAAGTCAATTAATCTTCTCTTCTAGTTGGCATTTCGTTTTATGTGCTTTGTGTTTTAATATCTTGGGATTATGAACCTGTTGTTGGTGCCAAAATCAATCTCATCGGTGCCTGCCATTTCCAGCTGCTAATTTCTTTCCCCTCTGAAGTTGTGTTGCTTTGATGTTATTTTATTCCATGACATCAAATAACCTCCTTCACCATACATTATGGAATATACATTTGCTTCTTTCCCCAGAAAAATAAAATGAATATTACTTTAATCCTTTGTAAGAAGTGTATGTTCATGTTGTAGTTAGGGGCAATAAAGAAAGCAGGGACTTCCCTGGTGATTTGGTGGTTAAAAATCTGCACTGCCAAAGCAGGGGATGCAGGTTCTATCCCTGGTCAGGGAACAAGATCCCACATGCCTCATGGCCAAAAAATTGGAAAAATAAATAAATAAAAGAGAGAAAGGAAAAGACACTTTAAAACAACATCTTTGCTCCTGATTATTATCTAAAGTTAAAGGTTATTAAAGTAGAAGTTTGGAAAATAAAGATATAAAAAAAGAAAATAAAAATTGCACTGCATAGAGATAATTACCGTTAAGATCTTAGCATATTTCCTTCTACTCTCTAACACACACACACACACCACATTTGAGATGTAATTATATAAACTCTCTTCATTACTTACAGTTTAGAGTGTAGGTTTTAATCATTTAATTTCAAGCCATGAGAATTTTCCCATGTCATTTTGTCTTCCTGGAAAACAATGACTTCTGGGATTGCACAACAGCCCATGCCACCCTGCGGTTTTGTCATAATTGAGC